>NW_026045139.1:0-7500 GCF_943734845.2 Anopheles funestus
AAAATCAAGTATATGTCATTCGATAGATAATTTCAAGGGCTACCAAAAATTGTTCCACGACACCCCCCTGCGACGTCTAGTATTCGAGTTATTAGCCAAAAACCGCAACTTAAGCGGTTTTTCGTCCAGGGTACCCGACTCTAGTAAAATGATGCGATTTTTACTAGTCTAGGGAACTTTTTGGCCAAAAATCAAGTATATGTCATTCGATAGATAATTTCAAGGGCTACCAAAAATTGTTCCACGACACCCCCCTGCGACGTCTAGTATTCGAGTTATTAGCCAAAAACCGCAATTATAGCGGTTTTTCGTCCAGGGTACCCGACTCTAGTAAAATGATGCGATTTTTACTAGTCTAGGGAACTTTTTGGCCAAAAATCAAGTATATGTCATTCGATAGATAATTTCAAGGGCTACCAAAAATTGTTCCACGACACCCCCCTGCGACGTCTAGTATTCGAGTTATTAGCCAAAAACCGCAATTATAGCGGTTTTTCGTCCAGGGTACCCGACTCTAGTAAAATGATGCGATTTTTACTAGTCTAGGGAACTTTTTGGCCAAAAAATCAAGTATATGTCAATCGATAGATAATTTCAAGGGCTACCAAAAATTGTTCTAAGACACCCCCCTGCGACGTCTAGTATTCGAGTTATGGGCCAAAAACCATTCATACTTGAGCATTTTGCTCATTTTGCCTGTACGGGTACCGAGGACTAGTAAAATCAGGCCAATTTTACTAGAGTAGGGGTCCTTTTTGGTCAAAAAAACAACTTTTGCTCGTTCGATAGGGAATCGATAGGGCAACAAAAAATCGTTCTACGACCCCCCCTTCCGATGTCTAGTATTCGAGTTATGGGCCAAAAACAGTTTATAGTTAATTTTTCACTCGATTTTACACCAAGTATCGCACATTACTCCGGTTCTATACATTGGATCGTCAATCTTTAAGATTTTATGGGTAGTTCCAACTGTTTGCTGCATTTCATCCATACATTACCAACCGATTCAATGTCTGTGCTAGAAGTTATTAGAGGAATAAAAAAATTTACCCTTGGCTTTGGACCGTACAAGTTTACCCATTTTTGGCCCGTATTTGCCCCATAGCTCCGCCGGTATCCAAGATATCGCCACACTTTCTTCTGGCCATGGCTAGATGGCACTTGTGGCTAGATTTCTTCCATGCACCACTAACCGCTACCATGTCTGTGGCCGGAGCTATTCACGAAAGCGCCTCGCGCACTTGGTCGGATTTTTGGTCCAACTTGCACCATTTTTGGCCCATATTTGCCCCATAGCTCCGCCGGTATCCAAGATATGGCCACACTTTCTTCTGGCCATGGGTAGACGGCACTTGTGGCTAGATTTCTTCCATGCACCACTAATCGCTACCATGTCTGTGGCCGGAGCTATTCAAGAAAGCGCCTCGCGCACTTGGTCGGATTTTTGGTCCAACTAGCACCATTTTTGGCCCATATTTGCCCCATAGCTTCGCCGGTATCCAAGATATGGCCACACTTTCTTCTGGCCATGGGTAGATGGCACTTGTGGCTAGATTTCTTCCATGCACCACTAATCGCTACCATGTCTGTGGCCGGAGCTATTCGACGAACAACCATCGCATTTACCTAGGTACTTTTTCGGATTTTTGGTCCAACTTGCACCATTTTTGGCCCATATTTGCCCCATAGCTCCGCCGGTATCCAAGATATGGCCACACTTTCTTCTGGCCATGGGTAGATGGCACTTGTGGCTAGATTTCTTCCATGCACCACTAATCGCTACCATGTCTGTGGCCGGAGCTATTCACGAAAGCGCCTCGCGCACTTGGTCGGATTTTTGGTCCAACTTGCACCATTTTTGGCCCGTATTTGCCCCATAGCTCCGCCGGTATCCAAGATATCGCCACACTTTCTTCTGGCCATGGCTAGATGGCACTTGTGGCTAGATTTCTTCCATGCACCACTAACCGCTACCATGTCTGTGGCCGGAGCTATTCACGAAAGCGCCTCGCGCACTTGGTCGGATTTTTGGTCCAACTTCACCATTTTTGGCCCATATTTGCACCATAGCTCCGCCGGTATCCAAGATATGGCCACACTTTCTTCTGGCCATGGCTAGATGGCACTTGTGGCTAGATTTCTTCCATGCACCACTAATCGCTACCATGTCTGTGGCCGGAGCTATTCACGAAAGCGTCTCGCGCACTTGGTCGGATTTTTGGTCCAACTTGCACCATTTTTGGCCCGTATTTGCACCATAGCTCCGCCGGTATCCAAGATATGGCCACACTTTCTTCTGGCCATGGGTAGATGGCACTTGTGGCTAGATTTCTTCCATGCACCACTAATCGCTAACATGTCTGTGGCCGGAGCTATTCGACGAACAACCATCGCATTTACCTAGGTACTTTTTCGGATTTTTGGTCCAACTTGCACCATTTTTGGCCCATATTTGCCCCATAGCTCCGCCGGTATCCAAGATATGGCCACACTTTCTTCTGGCCATGGGTAGATGGCACTTGTGGCTAGATTTCTTCCATGCACCACTAATCGCTACCATGTCTGTGGCCGGAGCTATTCACGAAAGCGCCTCGCGCACTTGGTCGGATTTTTGGTCCAACTTGCACCATTTTTGGCCCATATTTGCCCCATAGCTCCGCCGGTATCCAAGATATGGCCACACTTTCTTCTGGCCATGGGTAGATGGCACTTGTGGCTAGATTTCTTCCATGCACCACTAATCGCTACCATGTCTGTGGCCGGAGCTATTCACGAAAGCGCCTCGCGCACTTGGTCGGATTTTTGGTCCACCTGGCACCATTTTTGGCCCATATTTGCCCCATAGCTCCGCCGGTATCCAAGATATGGCCACACTTTCTTCTGGCCATGGGTAGATGGCACTTGTGGCTAGATTTCTTCCATGCACCACTAATCGCTACCATGTCTGTGGCCGGAGCTATTCACGAAAGCGCCTCGCGCACTTGGTCGGATTTTTGGTCCAACTTGCACCATTTTTGGCCCATATTTGCCCCATAGCTCCGCCGGTATCCAAGATATGGCCACACTTTCTTCTGGCCATGGGTAGATGGCACTTGTGGCTAGATTTCTTCCATGCACCACTAATCGCTACCATGTCTGTGGCCGGAGCTATTCGACGAACAACCATCACATTTACCTAGGTACTTTTTCGGATTTTTGGTCCAACTTGCACCATTTTTGGCCCATATTTGCCCCATAGCTCCGCCGGTATCCAAGATATGGCCACACTTTCTTCTGGCCATGGGTAGATGGCACTTGTGGCTAGATTTCTTCCATGCACCACTAATCGCTACCATGTCTGTGGCCGGAGCTATTCACGAAAGCGCCTCGCGCACTTGGTCGGATTTTTGGTCCAACTTGCACCATTTTTGGCCCATATTTGCCCCATAGCTCCGCCGGTATCCAAGATATGGCCACACTTTCTTCTGGCCATGGGTAGATGGCACTTGTGGCTAGATTTCTTCCATGCACCACTAATCGCTACCATGTCTGTGGCCGGAGCTATTCGACGAACAACCTGCGCATTTACCTAGGTACTTTTTCGGATTTTTGGTCCAACTTGCACCATTTTTGGCCCATATTTGCCCCATAGCTCCGCCGGTATCCAAGATATGGCCACACTTTCTTCTGGCCATGGGTAGATGGCACTTGTGGCTAGATTTCTTCCATGCACCACTAATCGCTACCATGTCTGTGGCCGGAGCTATTCGACGAACAACCATCGCATTCACCTTCTCGTTGCACTTCTTCGGGAATTTGGTGCAACCAAGTTTTCACTATAACTTGGTCATTTTCCGTCCATCGGACATGCGGTTTTGGGTGTCGATACTTGACACCGTCCGCTACAATATGTTCCTCCACGACCATGTGGTCCGATGCTTCCAACAGGAGCTATTCGAGGATTACCGATTTTTCACCATTAAAAATGCTCAATTTTGCACCAACTTTTTCCTATAACTCAGGCTGTATCGATCGGATCTTCAATCTTGAAAAAGTTTTGGATAGGTGGCATCAAATGCTACATTTCGTTCTTCCACGTCAACTTTGTCCGATGTCTAGCAAAAAAGTTATTCGCGAACCAAGTCCAGAACCCATGCAATGGCTGCCCTCATTGCATACATCACGGCGGTTAACTCTCGTTACTCTATACCGTGGACTTGGTACTTTTTCAGGCATTCGTTGCTACTTCTCGGTTCATGATATTCGTTTACGGTCCTCACTAGGGCATTTGGTGCTCCTTATCGGTTCATGATATTCGTTTACGGTCTTCACTAGGGCATTTGGTGCTACTTCTCGGTTCATGATATTCGTTTACGGTCCTCACTAGGGCATTTGGTGCTCCTTATCGGTTCATGATATTCGTTTACGGTCTTCACTAGGGCATTTGGTGCTCCTTATCGGTTCATGATATTCGTTTACGGTCTTCACTAGGGCATTTGGTGCTCCTTCTCGGTTCATGATATTCGTTTACGGTCTTCACTAGGGCATTTGGTACTGGGCTTCCCACTTTCTACTGATCGATCCATACTCACTTGCGTGCACCTAGCCTAGGAAGGTTTCCTATGGCTTCCCATCTTTCTACTGATCGATCCATACTCACTTGCGTGCACCTAGCCTAGGAAGGTTTCCTATGGCTTCCCATCTTTCTACTGATCGATCCATACTCACTTGCGTGCACCTAGCCTAGGAAGGTTTCCCTTTGGTACCGACTTCCATCTACGCACTCGATATAACCTAGGTACTTGGTACCGATGATGGTTAACACTCAAGCATTTCTTGCATCCTGCGTGCAAGGTACCAATTTTCACTTCTCAGGTGCGTTTATGAGCCCGCATTAATCCAATATCGCTCTGATGGCCTTTCTTATTATTTCATCCGATAGCCCTTGCCAAAAGCTACCAAAAGTTCCTCCACGGCCATGTGCTCCGACGCTTAGTTTAGGAAATATTCGAAAAAATTCAAAATAGGAAGCATTTTCTTATTGGAAAATCACCTTAAATCGATGGCCATTTTTTGGGCAAAAACTTTAACGTCTTCCCGACTTTGCGGGAATTGCGAATTTTAGGCACCCAGAGAAAATCTTTTACTTTAAGGGGGCGGCCGCGAAGTTGCCCAAAGTCTCGGACACAAAAATTCTCAAGTTCCCCACTCTAGTAAATCGCCCTATGAGTATCTCCTGGCCCGCGAGCTCTGCGAGCGGGCCAGCTTCGGCGATTTTTGCCTTTTCGCCTAGGCGGTTCTTCTACGAAATTGACCCACAGCTTTTGGTCAGAAAGCTAGCATTTGTTGCAACAGTTAGGTACTTGGTACCACATTTTGGTATCCATTTGGGCATTTGTGGCAACTACTCGGTACTTTGGCCCACATTTCGCTCTACTCGGGCTTCTTTGGTGGTACTTGTCGGTACTTCTGGCCAACTTAGGCCAATTGGGTGCAACTTGTGGGTACTCTGTGGGTACTATAGGGCGTATTGTGTCTTTCGGGTGAACCTTCGCGATACTTCATGGGTACTGATGGCAAACTTAGGAACATTCAGTGCAACCTTTGGGCCTAAGGAAATTTGTCCAACTCTTTGGACTTAGAAAATTTTCTGGACTTAGAAAATTTTCTGGACTTGTAAAAATTTTCAAATGTTCAATTTGGCCCACATTTCGCTCTACTCGGGCCTCTATGGTGCTACTTGTCGGTACTTTTGGCCAACTTAGGCCAATTGGGTGCAACTTGTGGGTACTCTGTGGGTACTTTAGGGCATATTGTGTCTTTCGGGTGAACCTTCGCGATACTTCATGGGTACTGATGGCCAACTTAGGAACATTCAGTGCAACCTTTGGGCCTAAGGAAATTTGTCCAACTCTTTGGACTTAGAAAATTTTCTGGACTTAGAAAATTTTCTGGACTTGTAAAAATTTTCAAATGTTCAATTTGGCCCACATTTCGCTCTACTCGGGCCTCTATGGTGCTACTTGGCGGTACTTTTGGCCAACTTAGGCCAATTGGGTGCTCTTTGTGGGTACTCTATCGGTACTTTTGGCCAACTTAGGCCAATGGGGTGCTATATGTGGGTGCTCTATCGGTACTTTTGGCCATGTTAGGCCCATTCGGTGCTATTTGTGGGTACTCTATCGGTACTTTTGGCCATGTTAGGCCCATTCGGTGCTATTTGTGGGTACTCTATCAGTACTTTTGGCCAACTTAGGCCAACTCAGTGCTACTTGTGGGTACTCTATCGGTACTTTTGGCCAACTTAGGCCAACGCGGTGCTATTTGTGGGTACTCTATCGGTACTTTTGGCCAACTTAGGCCCATTCGGTGCTATTTGTGGGTACTCTATCGGTACTTTTGGCCAACATAGGCCAATTGGGTGCTACTTGTGGGTGCTCTATCGGTACTTTTGGCCAACTTAGGCCAACTGGGTGCTATTTGTGGGTACTCTATCGGTACTTTTGGCCAACATAGGCCAATTGGGTGCTACTTTTGGGTGCTCTATCGGTACTTTTGGCCAACTTAGGCCAACTGGGTGCTATTTGTGGGTACTCTATCGGTACTTTTGGCCAACTTAGGCCAACTCAGTGCTTCTTGTGGGTACTCTATCGGTACTTTTGGCCAACTTAGGCCAACTCAGTGCTTCTTGTGGGTACTCTATCGGTACTTTTGGCCAACTTAGGCCAACTGTGTGCTATTTGTGGGTACTCTATCGGTACTTTTGGCCAACTTAGGCCAACGCGGTGCTATTTGTGGGTACTCTATCGGTACTTTGGGACATATTATGTCCTTCGGGTGAACCTTCTCGATACCTCATGGGTACTTGTGGCCAACTTAGGAAAATTCAGTGCAACCTATGGGCCTTTGGAAATTGTTCCAACACTTTGGACTTAGAAAATTTTCTGGACTTAGAAAATTTTTTGGACTTAGAAAAATTTTCAACTTCTGTATCTTCTTCATCATGTTCCATTTTGTGGGACTTAGAAAATTTTCTGGACTTAGAAAATTTTTTGGACTTAGGAAATTTTTCAACACTTGTAAAATTTTTGTTCCTTCTTTGAAGAAGAATACTTTCCACTATTAGCTTCTTTCTCTTTTTCTTCTTAGTTGTCTTCTTATTTTCGGTCCGAGAGCGCCGACACTTGTAAAATTATCTAAGTCCGAAGACTTTTGGAATGAACCAAAAGTCAACGAACACAATACATCAACCCTATCAACATCAAGTGGCAACCCGAAGGAAGCGCAGCGGCCAGCCCATGTACAACGCGAAGTTGTAGCATGCAACCAACCAACCGCTAACCTCCAACGGCACTCAATGTATTCGTTACACATGGGCGCACCTGCACCACACTGTCGTGACCATCCAACGAGCCGTCGGTTCGGTCGTGTGTTACAAGCACCCCATCACATAGGCATAGAGTCACCACACAGTGTTCTTCAACACTCTCGTCACATGGTGCAAGTCACGGTACGCACCAC
>NW_026045139.1:12500-19861 GCF_943734845.2 Anopheles funestus
GGGTTGTCTCACATCACTTGAGGCCTACAACAAAATCAGTCACATTCCATTCGTTTCGAACCCGGGGCATAGCGAACCGATATATACGCAACAACACTTCACACACACACACACACACGGATTGGGCAATTTACGGTCATTTTTGAATCAACGATGGCCCCCCCGAGCACGTTGTCCGAATATCACTCCAATAAGGACAACGAGTTCCGCTCGGCATCGTTTTGATTCGATCTCTCAACAACAACTCTCGGTCGACTTGGTCGACTTGGACCCACGATGTCTCCCCCCGAGCATGTCGAGCCAACTGCACCACTATTGTATTGGACAACATGTTCCCCTCGGGCATCGATGGGTTAATCATGCACCACTATTATAAAACCCTTTGACGTTTTCCCCCAAGCACGTTGATCCAGTATTACGACGGATACGGTCAACGAAATCTTGGACATCAAAGAGGTTTTCGATTGAATTTCCCCATGTTTCACAACGTACTCTTAGCGGTATCCTACGATACGTCTCACTCTATTTGTGTGTGTGCGCGTTTACGTGCGTGCGATTTATGCGGTTCACCCCTTTACTTTCAGCGCCCTGCGGTCCCAACAAAGGTCCCGAGCACGCCATTATGCACAGTGTGGAAGCGTGTTTCCCCCCACGACACTAGACGGGCTGCTCGCCATAGTGTTCTATTGTGGCACGCTCCACCCTGAAGTTTGGTTTGTTGTATATCAAGGAATTGATAGGCACTCAAGAATGTGTGCATCGGCCGGGTTTAATCGTCCGACGCGCAATATGCGTTCAACTTATCGGTGTTCATGTGTCCTGCAGTTCACATTGTGACGCGCATTTAGCTGCGGTCTTCATCGATCCATGAGCCGAGTGATCCCCTGCCTAGGGTTTTATAGTAAGGTTCCCAATGTAACACAATCCCGGTGGTACGTCCAAAGACTAACTTTCTGACTAAGTTGTCTTTATTACCCAATAGTCCCAGGCCTTGTGACTTGTGGCTCATGTCTACGCCCATGGCCACCATTCGCTAAGATAGTTTTGAAGTCACTTTGAAGGCCCAGGAACAACTCTCTTAGCACATCGGTTAACCTGGCGCCGCAGTCAACTCATGTGCTTGGACGGATCGAGCTATTGAGTATTGGGCCTGCATACTCGCTCATCCGTATCCTTTGCGTACCGCCCCATGGCCCTTGTATGTCTGCACCACAGTTCCTGTTCGTTCCGTGCCTATGGCCGGATACGTATTGCACATCGGTTAACCTGACGCCGCAGTCAACTCATGTGCTTGGATCGGATCGAGCTATTGAGTATTGGGCCTGCATACTCGCTCATCCGTATCCTTTGCGTACCGCCCCATGGCCCTTGTATGTCTGCACCACAGTTCCTGTTCGTTCCGTGCCTATGGCCGGATACGTATTGCACATCGGTATACCTGTCGCTACTCAGGCAACTCGTGTGCGTGGATTGGATCGAGAACATGGTGTGTGCCCCATGTTATAATTGATAGTCCATATCCACTTTATAGGTTAAAGTCATAAGTTGTGATTGCACAACCATTCTTCATAAGAGTTTAATCACTCTTCAACTAACTTTCGTTCTGGTGTCTTGGTATCAAATCGCGTAAGACACAAGATTCTACTGGCCAAATAGAATCTAGCACATTGGTTAACCTGGCGCCGCAGTCAACTCATGTGCTTGGATCGGATCGAGCTATTGAGTATTGGGCCTGCATACTCGCTCATCCGTATCCTTTGCGTACCGCCCCATGGCCCCGTCCTTAGAGTTAATGACTAGTAGGCTTAACTCTTTGTATGTCTGCACCACAGTTCCCGTTCGTTCCGTGCCGTGGCCGGATACGTATTGCACATCGGTATACCTGTCGCTACTCAGGCAACTCGTGTGCGTGGATTGGATCGAGCTCATGGGGTGTGTAGAGATTCCATGTTATAATTGCAAGTCCATATCCACTTTATAGGTTAAAGTCATAAGTTGTGATTGCACAACCATACTTCATAAGAGTTTAATAACTCTTCAACTAACTTTCGTTCTGGTGTCTTGGTATCAAATCGCATAAGACACAAGATTCTACTGGCCAAATAGAATCTAGCACATTGGTTAACCTGGCGCCGCAGTCAACTCATGTGCTTGGATCGGATCGAGCTATTGAGTATTGGGCCTGCATACTCGCTCATCCGTATCCTTTGCGTACCGCCCCATGGCCCCGTCCTTAGAGTTAATGACTAATAGGCTTAACTCTTTGTATGTCTGCACCACAGTTCCCGTTCGTTCCGTGCCGTGGCCGGATACGTATTGCACAACAGTAGATACCATCACCTGACGTATCTAACACACCACTATTGTAACTCGTCGTCGAAGGACCTTTCAAGTGCCTGATGGCCAGGGGAGCTCTTACACGGCACGGAGACACAGTGATGCTCGCCCATCACAGTGTACAACGATCGAGTTTGCTTAAGTGTCTGGGTACCTACACACCAGACACAATGCAATGGCCACGGATCCACACAAGGCACATCACATGCAGAAAGCTTCACCAGATTATGACACATACCACACTCTTGTAACTCGTCGTCGAAGGGGCGTTCAAAGTGCCTTACGGCTAGGGGAGATCTAGCACGGCACGGAGACACAGTGATGGTTGCCCATCAAAGTGTACAACGATCGAGTTTGCTTTCCGCGCAAGCGTTCTAAGTGTCTGGGTACCTACACACCAGACACAATGCAATGGCCACGGATCCACACAAGGCACATCACATGCAGAAAGCTTCACCAGATTCTGACACATACCACACTCTTGTAACTCGTCGTCGAAGGGGCGTTCAAAGTGCCTTACGGCTAGGGGGGATCTAGCACGGCACGGAGACACAGTGATGGTCACCCATCAAAGTGTACAACGATCGAGTTTGCTTTCCGCGCAAGCGTTCTAAGTGTCTGGGTATCTAAGCACCAGACACAATGCAATGGCCACGGATCCACACAAGGCACATCACATGCAGAAAGCTTCACCAGATTCTGACACATACCACACACATGCAACTCGTCGTCGAAGGGGCGTTCAAGTGCCTTACGGCTAGGGGAGATCTAGCTCGGCACGGAGACACAGTGATGGTCACCCATCAAAGTGTACAACGAACGAGTTGGCTTTCAACAAATTCTGACACATAGCAAGCGAGCGACCGAGCTACACCGAAGGCAGCCCATGGTTGGTCACTCGCGGACGATCATCAGTAATGATCCTTCCGCAGGTTCACCTACGGAAACCTTGTTACGACTTTTACTTCCTCTAAATCATCAAGTTCGGTCAACTTCAGCCATGCCAGCTGCAGCTCACGAAGGAACCGCGGAAGGTAAGCCTCCAGAAACCTCACTAAATAATCCATCGGTAGTAGCGACGGGCGGTGTGTACAAAGGGCAGGGACGTAATCAGCACTAGCTAATGACTAGTGCTTACTAGAAATTCCAGGTTCATGGGGACCGTTGCAGTCCCCAATCCCGACTAGATGGGCATTTTAGTGATTTCCCGTTCCTCTCGGAATGGGGGCGCCTATTGGCGAGAACACGCTGCGACCCACATTGTAGCACGCGTGCAGCCCAGAACATCTAAGGGCATCACGGACCTGTTATCGCTCATTCTCAGCTTGCTAAACACAAGTTGTCCCGCTAAGCAGGGCAAACGTAGCCGACGACCGCCCGTGAAGGCGCCGCCCGGCTGTAACGTCAGGTGCGCCCGGAGGCGCACTGCTGACAGCGTTCTAGTTAGCATGTTTGAGTCACGTTCGTTATCGGAATTAACCAGACAAATCATTCCACGAACTAAGAACGGCCATGCACCACTACCCTTAAATTTGAGAAAGAGCTATCAATCTGTCTTACCTCGATAAGTTTGGACCTGGTAAATTTTCCCGTGTTGAGTCAAATTAAGCCGCAAGCTCCACTTCTTGTGGTGCCCTTCCGTCAATTCCTTTAAGTTTCAACTTTGCAACCATACTTCCCCCGGAACCCGATTTTGGTTTCCCGGAAGCGACTGAGAGCACCGAATAGGGGTAGCGTCTCCCAATTGCTAATTGGCATCGTTTACGGTTAGAACTAGGGCGGTATCTAATCGCCTTCGATCCTCTAACTTTCGTTCTTGATTAAAGAAAGCATCCATGGCAAACGCTTTCGCTTCAGTTGGTCCTACGACGGTCTACGAATTTCACCTCTCGCGCCGTAATACCAATGCCCCCAACTACTTCTGTTAATCATTACCTCTAGGTTTCTGACAAACCAACGAAATCGTATAAACCGAGGTCATATTCCATTATTCCATGCAAGATTATTCTCGGCCAACGCCAACCCCACGGGGGGGCCGGACGCTTTGTCTTAGCCTGCTTTGAGCACTCTAATTTGTTCAAGGTAAATGTGAGTATCTTGAGCACCATGAGGAGCCCGTGCCGGAGTTAACCGGTAGCACGGTACTCGTTCACAGAGTAACGCCCAAGTACACCATTGTGAGTCGCAGCCGTGAGCGCGCGCACGAACGGCCCCGGCGTGTAACCGGGCGCCCGTGGCGGTCACGTGTCTGGACGGGCAATCAACTTCGAACGTTTTAACCGCAACAACTTTAATATACGCTAGTGGAGCTGGAATTACCGCGGCTGCTGGCACCAGACTTGCCCTCCACTTGATCCTTGTTGAAGGATTTATACTCAACTCATTCCAATTATGGACCATCGTTAGAGAGGTCCATATTGTTATTTCTCGTCACTACCTCCCCGTACTGGGATTGGGTAATTTACGCGCCTGCTGCCTTCCTTGGATGTGGTAGCCATTTCTCAGGCTCCCTCTCCGGAATCGAACCCTGATTCCCCGTTACCCGTCGCAACCATGGTAGTCCTCTACACTACCATCAATAGTTGATAGGGCAGACATTTGAAAGATCTGTCGTCAGTCGACAAGCGACCATACGATCTGCGTCCTTATCCAGACTTCAACTCAAGCCGCCCGGAGGCGATTGGTTTAACTAATAAGTGCACCAGTTCAGCTACCCGCGAGGGCAACAGTCCCGGCATGTTGCATGTATTAGCTCTGGATTTTCCACAGTTATCCAAGTAACTAGTGGTAGGATGATCTTGTGAATTATAGCTGTTATACTGAGCCTTATGCGGTTTCACATTCATTTATGTTTGTACTTAGACATGCATGGCTTAACCTTTGAGACAAGCGTATATTACTGGTAGGATCAACCAGAATTCGTTCCACTACAGACACACACTCGCTTAGTGGGAAATAAATTTCCACACAACTCTCTCTCTCTAGAACCATATGGAATGGCTCTTTGGTGTTGGGTAAGGCACCAATTTGTTGGGGTGTAACGGTCACCACCAACTTTAAGTTTGTTAGGGCACAACGGAAACCACTAACTAAACTTTAGGAAACTAAATTTCCTCACACATTATCTCTCACCATATTAGCACTAGGTGCTATCCACGATTGTACAACGTTTCAACTCTTGAATCGACCGTAGGGCCGCGGAATTGCTTCCGGGCCCCTATTCTCGCTATTAATTGTTCATCTCTTTCAATACATCGAGTTCGTTCCATTGGGTAGTTCGCATGGCGAACGTTTTGATGCAGCCCCCTGGGGGACCACGGCACTTTACACCGGGTATGGTGTATGCGCAACCTACAGATAACAATAAACCCCTTATGCGTGTGTAAACCGATGTTGGGCTGCTCAACATCTTTCATGGTTACATCACTTGCACCAGAACCCACGGTGCCGATTTGGTAATATGTTGTACATTTACTCTCAAGATGTACGCTTCGGCCCCTTATTCAGGGGCTCAAGCTATTACCAGCAAGAACAATCCTCATCCAGACTTGAACTCGAAACACCCGCAGGCGAACGGTTTAACTAATAAGTGCACCAGTCTTGAATCCATGCGTCGGTGGAAACAATGCCGGCGTGTTGCATGTATTAGCTCTGAACTTAGCGAGTGATTGCCTTGCAGCTGTCATACTGAGCGTAGAGCGTGATTATCGCTCACTTGAACCATGTTGAATGGCTCTTTGGTGTAGGGTAAGGCACCAATTTGTTGGGGCGTAACGGTCACCACCAACTTAAGACTTGCTTATAGGTATTTCAACGTTTTCAACTCTTAAATCGACCGTGTTTCATTATCATCTCTTCTTCTTATTAAATGCATAGAGTTCGTTCCATTGGGTAGTTCGCGTGGCGAACGGTTTGATGCAGCCCCCCGGGGGGGACCACGGCACTTTACACCGGGCATGGTGTATGCGCAACCTACAGATCACCAATATATTTGTGATCGATAATGCACACTTCTTACACGACTGACCAGTCGACAGCGCTGCCTTCCTATTATGCGTGTGTAAACCGATGTTGAGCAGCCCAACATCTTTCACGGTTACATCACTTGCACCCGAACCCATGGTGCCGATTTGGTAATATGTTGTACATGGTCTCAAGATGTACGCTTCGACCCCTTATTCAGGGGCTCAAGCTATTACCAGCAAGATCAATCCTCATCCAGACTTGAACTCGAAACACCCGGAGGCGAACGGTTTAACTAATAAGTGCACCAGTCTTGAATCCATGCGTCGGTGGAAACAATGCCGGCATGTTGCATGTATTAGCTCTGAACATAGCGAGTGATTGCCTTGTAGCTGTCGAACTGAGCGTAGAATGTGATTATCGCTCACTTGAAAGGGTCAAGCCCTTTCGAGTCGTCCGGTTTTTTACGCCAGACGACTCGGTTCACCATCTTTCGGGAAGGGACCGTCTCGGTCGCAAGCTGCTCCGGTCCCCAAACAACCTGCGACAAATGATAGGAAATGCCGACATCAATACGTGTTCAGTTTGGTTTATCGCTCATAGGTCTTTTTGACCATCGATCCCTGATTATAACTCTCAATTAAACAGTCAGGAGAGTAAGGCATGCCCATCGATATCTCATCGACAGGCGATACCGCAAGAACGGCCAACGACACATCAGGTGATCGATTATTGCTACGACTTTTGCTTAATCGTTTCCACTCCTTAGAGAAAGAAACCCCCGGGGACCGTCTCGGTCGCAAGCTGCTCCGGTCCCTAAACAACCTGCGACAAATGATAGGAAATGCCGACATCAATATGTGTTCAGTTTGGTTTATCGCTCATTGGTCTGTTTGACCATCGATCCCTGATTAAACTCTCAGTAATCCAGTCGGGAGAGTAAGGCATGCCCATCGATATCTCATCGACAGGCGATACCGCTTGAACGGCCAACGACACATCAGAGGATCGTATCTTGCTACAACTTTTGCTTAATCGTTTCTTCTCCTTGGAGAAAGAAA
>NW_026045140.1:0-5000 GCF_943734845.2 Anopheles funestus
CCCAGTACGGGGAGGTAGTGACGAGAAATAACAATATGGACCTCTCTAACGATGGTCCATAATTGGAATGAGTTGAGTATAAATCCTTCAACAAGGATCAAGTGGAGGGCAAGTCTGGTGCCAGCAGCCGCGGTAATTCCAGCTCCACTAGCGTATATTAAAGTTGTTGCGGTTAAAACGTTCGAAGTTGATTGCCCGTCCAGACACGTGACCGCCACGGGCGCCCGGTTACACGCCGGGGCCGTTCGTGCGCGCGCTCACGGCTGCGACTCACAATGGTGTACTTGGGCGTTACTCTGTGAACGAGTACCGTGCTACCGGTTAACTCCGGCACGGGCTCCTCATGGTGCTCAAGATACTCACATTTACCTTGAACAAATTAGAGTGCTCAAAGCAGGCTAAGACAAAGCGTCCGGCCCCCCCGTGGGGTTGGCGTTGGCCGAGAATAATCTTGCATGGAATAATGGAATATGACCTCGGTTTATACGATTTCGTTGGTTTGTCAGAAACCTAGAGGTAATGATTAACAGAAGTAGTTGGGGGCATTGGTATTACGGCGCGAGAGGTGAAATTCGTAGACCGTCGTAGGACCAACTGAAGCGAAAGCGTTTGCCATGGATCATGGATGCTTTCTTTAATCAAGAACGAAAGTTAGAGGATCGAAGGCGATTAGATACCGCCCTAGTTCTAACCGTAAACGATGCCAATTAGCAATTGGGAGACGCTACCCCTATTCGGTGCTCTCAGTCGCTTCCGGGAAACCAAAATCGGGTTCCGGGGGAAGTATGGTTGCAAAGTTGAAACTTAAAGGAATTGACGGAAGGGCACCACAAGAAGTGGAGCTTGCGGCTTAATTTGACTCAACACGGGAAAATTTACCAGGTCCAAACTTATCGAGGTAAGACAGATTGATAGCTCTTTCTCAAATTTAAGGGTAGTGGTGCATGGCCGTTCTTAGTTCGTGGAATGATTTGTCTGGTTAATTCCGATAACGAACGTGACTCAAACATGCTAACTAGAACGCTGTCAGCAGTGCGCCTCCGGGCGCACCTGACGTTACAGCCGGGCGGCGCCTTCACGGGCGGTCGTCGGCTACGTTTGCCCTGCTTAGCGGGACAACTTGTGTTTAGCAAGCTGAGAATGAGCGATAACAGGTCCGTGATGCCCTTAGATGTTCTGGGCTGCACGCGTGCTACAATGTGGGTCGCAGCGTGTTCTCGCCAATAGGCGCCCCCATTCCGAGAGGAACGGGAAATCACTAAAATGCCCATCTAGTCGGGATTGGGGACTGCAACGGTCCCCATGAACCTGGAATTTCTAGTAAGCACTAGTCATTAGCTAGTGCTGATTACGTCCCTGCCCTTTGTACACACCGCCCGTCGCTACTACCGATGGATTATTTAGTGAGGTTTCTGGAGGCTTACCTTCCGCGGTTCCTTCGTGAGCTGCAGCTGGCATGGCTGAAGTTGACCGAACTTGATGATTTAGAGGAAGTAAAAGTCGTAACAAGGTTTCCGTAGGTGAACCTGCGGAAGGATCATTACTGATGATCGTCCGCGAGTGACCAACCATGGGCTGCCTTCGGTGTAGCTCGGTCGCTCGCTTGCTATGTGTCAGAATTTGTTGAAAGCCAACTCGTTCGTTGTACACTTTGATGGGTGACCATCACTGTGTCTCCGTGCCGAGCTAGATCTCCCCTAGCCGTAAGGCACTTGAACGCCCCTTCGACGACGAGTTGCATGTGTGTGGTATGTGTCAGAATCTGGTGAAGCTTTCTGCATGTGATGTGCCTTGTGTGGATCCGTGGCCATTGCATTGTGTCTGGTGCTTAGATACCCAGACACTTAGAACGCTTGCGCGGAAAGCAAACTCGATCGTTGTACACTTTGATGGGTGACCATCACTGTGTCTCCGTGCCGTGCTAGATCCCCCCTAGCCGTAAGGCACTTTGAACGCCCCTTCGACGACGAGTTACAAGAGTGTGGTATGTGTCAGAATCTGGTGAAGCTTTCTGCATGTGATGTGCCTTGTGTGGATCCGTGGCCATTGCATTGTGTCTGGTGTGTAGGTACCCAGACACTTAGAACGCTTGCGCGGAAAGCAAACTCGATCGTTGTACACTTTGATGGGCAACCATCACTGTGTCTCCGTGCCGTGCTAGATCTCCCCTAGCCGTAAGGCACTTTGAACGCCCCTTCGACGACGAGTTACAAGAGTGTGGTATGTGTCATAATCTGGTGAAGCTTTCTGCATGTGATGTGCCTTGTGTGGATCCGTGGCCATTGCATTGTGTCTGGTGTGTAGGTACCCAGACACTTAAGCAAACTCGATCGTTGTACACTGTGATGGGCGAGCATCACTGTGTCTCCGTGCCGTGTAAGAGCTCCCCTGGCCATCAGGCACTTGAAAGGTCCTTCGACGACGAGTTACAATAGTGGTGTGTTAGATACGTCAGGTGATGGTATCTACTGTTGTGCAATACGTATCCGGCCACGGCACGGAACGAACGGGAACTGTGGTGCAGACATACAAAGAGTTAAGCCTATTAGTCATTAACTCTAAGGACGGGGCCATGGGGCGGTACGCAAAGGATACGGATGAGCGAGTATGCAGGCCCAATACTCAATAGCTCGATCCGATCCAAGCACATGAGTTGACTGCGGCGCCAGGTTAACCAATGTGCTAGATTCTATTTGGCCAGTAGAATCTTGTGTCTTATGCGATTTGATACCAAGACACCAGAACGAAAGTTAGTTGAAGAGTTATTAAACTCTTATGAAGTATGGTTGTGCAATCACAACTTATGACTTTAACCTATAAAGTGGATATGGACTTGCAATTATAACATGGAATCTCTACACACCCCATGAGCTCGATCCAATCCACGCACACGAGTTGCCTGAGTAGCGACAGGTATACCGATGTGCAATACGTATCCGGCCACGGCACGGAACGAACGGGAACTGTGGTGCAGACATACAAAGAGTTAAGCCTACTAGTCATTAACTCTAAGGACGGGGCCATGGGGCGGTACGCAAAGGATACGGATGAGCGAGTATGCAGGCCCAATACTCAATAGCTCGATCCGATCCAAGCACATGAGTTGACTGCGGCGCCAGGTTAACCAATGTGCTAGATTCTATTTGGCCAGTAGAATCTTGTGTCTTATGCGATTTGATACCAAGACACCAGAACGAAAGTTAGTTGAAGAGTTATTAAACTCTTATGAAGTATGGTTGTGCAATCACAACTTATGACTTTAACCTATAAAGTGGATATGGACTTGCAATTATAACATGGAATCTCTACACACCCCATGAGCTCGATCCAATCCACGCACACGAGTTGCCTGAGTAGCGACAGGTATACCGATGTGCAATACGTATCCGGCCACGGCACGGAACGAACGGGAACTGTGGTGCAGACATACAAAGAGTTAAGCCTACTAGTCATTAACTCTAAGGACGGGGCCATGGGGCGGTACGCAAAGGATACGGATGAGCGAGTATGCAGGCCCAATACTCAATAGCTCGATCCGATCCAAGCACATGAGTTGACTGCGGCGCCAGGTTAACCAATGTGCTAGATTCTATTTGGCCAGTAGAATCTTGTGTCTTATGCGATTTGATACCAAGACACCAGAACGAAAGTTAGTTGAAGAGTTATTAAACTCTTATGAAGTATGGTTGTGCAATCACAACTTATGACTTTAACCTATAAAGTGGATATGGACTTGCAATTATAACATGGAATCTCTACACACCCCATGAGCTCGATCCAATCCACGCACACGAGTTGCCTGAGTAGCGACAGGTATACCGATGTGCAATACGTATCCGGCCACGGCACGGAACGAACGGGAACTGTGGTGCAGACATACAAAGAGTTAAGCCTACTAGTCATTAACTCTAAGGACGGGGCCATGGGGCGGTACGCAAAGGATACGGATGAGCGAGTATGCAGGCCCAATACTCAATAGCTCGATCCGATCCAAGCACATGAGTTGACTGCGGCGCCAGGTTAACCAATGTGCTAGATTCTATTTGGCCAGTAGAATCTTGTGTCTTACGCGATTTGTACCAAGACACCAGAACGAAAGTTAGTTGAAGAGTGATTAAACTCTTATGAAGAATGGTTGTGCAATCACAACTTATGACTTTAACCTATAAAGTGGATATGGACTATCAATTATAACATGGGGCACACACCATGTTCTCGATCCAATCCACGCACACGAGTTGCCTGAGTAGCGACAGGTATACCGATGTGCAATCGTATCCGGCCATAGGCACGGAACGAACAGGAACTGTGGTGCAGACATACAAGGGCCATGGGGCGGTACGCAAAGGATACGGATGAGCGAGTATGCAGGCCCAATACTCAATAGCTCGATCCGATCCAAGCACATGAGTTGACTGCGGCGTCAGGTTAACCGATGTGCTAAGAGAGTTGTTCCTGGGCCTTCAAAGTGACTTCAAAACTATCTTAGCGAATGGTGGCCATGGGCGTAGACATGAGCCACAAGTCACAAGGCCTGGGACTATTGGGTAATAAAGACAACTTAGTCAGAAAGTTAGTCTTAGGGACGTACCACCGGGATTGTGTTACATTGGGAACCTTACTATAAAACCCTAGGCAGGGGATCACTCGGCTCATGGATCGATGAAGACCGCAGCTAAATGCGCGTCACAATGTGAACTGCAGGACACATGAACACCGATAAGTTGAACGCATATTGCGCGTCGGACGATTAAACCCGGCCGATGCACACATTCTTGAGTGCCTATCAATTCCTTGATATACAACAAACCAAACTTCAGGGTGGAGCGTGCCACAATAGAACACTATGGCGAGCAGCCCGTCTAGTGTCGTGGGGGAAACACGCTTCCACACTGTGCATAATGGCGTGCTCGGGACCTTTGTTGGGACCGCAGGGCGCTGAAAGTAAAGGGGTGAACCGCATAAATCGCACGCACGTAAACGCGCACACACACAAATAG
>NW_026045140.1:10000-18992 GCF_943734845.2 Anopheles funestus
ATGTATTGTGTTCGTTGACTTTTGGTTCATTCCAAAAGTCTTCGGACTTAGATTATTTTACAAGTGTCGGCGCTCTCGGACCGAAAATAAGAAGACAACTAAGAAGAAAAAGAGAAAGAAGCTAATAGTGGAAAGTATTCTTCTTCAAAGAAGGAACAAAAATTTTACAAGTGTTGAAAAATTTCCTAAGTCCAAAAAATTTTCTAAGTCCAGAAAATTTTCTAAGTCCCACAAAATGGAACATGATGAAGAAGATACAGAAGTTGAAAATTTTTCTAAGTCCAAAAAATTTTCTAAGTCCAGAAAATTTTCTAAGTCCAAAGTGTTGGAACAATTTCCAAAGGCCCATAGGTTGCACTGAATTTTCCTAAGTTGGCCACAAGTACCCATGAGGTATCGAGAAGGTTCACCCGAAGGACATAATATGTCCCAAAGTACCGATAGAGCACCCACAAAGAGCACCCAATTGGCCTAAGTTGGCCAAAAGTACCGATAGAGTACCCACAAGTAGCACTGAGTTGGCCTAAGTTGGCCAAAAGTACCGATAGAGTACCCACAAATAGCACCGAATGGGCCTAAGTTGGCCAAAAGTACCGATAGAGTACCCACAAGAAGCACTGAGTTGGCCTAAGTTGGCCAAAAGTACCGATAGAGTACCCACAAATAGCACCCAGTTGGCCTAAGTTGGCCAAAAGTACCGATAGAGCACCCACAAATAGCACCGCGTTGGCCTAAGTTGGCCAAAAGTACCGATAGAGTACCCACAAGTAGCACTGAGTTGGCCTAAGTTGGCCAAAAGTACCGATAAAGCACCCACAAATAGCACCCAGTTGGCCTAAGTTGGCCAAAAGTACCGATAGAGTACCCACAAATAGCACCCGATTGGCCTAAGTTGGCCAAAAGTACCGATAGAGTACCCACAAATAGCACCCAGTTGGCCTAAGTTGGCCAAAAGTACCGATAGAGTACCCACAAAGAGCACCCCATGGGCCTAAGTTGGCCAAAAGTACCGATAGAGTACCCACAAATAGCACCGAATGGGCCTAACATGGCCAAAAGTACCGATAGAGTACCCACAAAGAGCACCCAATTGGCCTAAGTTGGCCAAAAGTACCGACAAGAAGCACCAAAGAGGCCCGAGTAGAGCGAAATGTGGGCCAAATTGAACATTTGAAAATTTTTACAAGTCCAAAAAATTTTCTAAGTCCAGAAAATTTTCTAAGTCCAAAGAGTTGGACAAATTTCCTTAGGCCCAAAGGTTGCACTGAATGTTCCTAAGTTGGCCATCAGTACCCATGAAGTATCGCGAAGGTTCACCCGAAAGACACAATACGCCCTAAAGTACCCACAGAGTACCCACAAGTTGCACCCAATTGGCCTAAGTTGGCCAAAAGTACCGACAAGTACCACCATAGAAGCCCGAGTAGAGCGAAATGTGGGCCAAAGTACCGAGTAGTTGCCACAAATACCCAAATGGATACCAAAATGTGGTACCAAGTACCTAACTGTTGCAACAAATGCTAGCTTTCTGAGCAAAAGCTGTGGACCAATTTCGTAGAAGAACCGCCTAGGCGAAAAGGCAAAAATCGCCGAAGCTGGCCCGCTCGCAGAGCTCGCGGGCCAGGAGATACTCATAGGGCGATTTACTAGAGTGGGGAACTTGAGAATTTTTGTGTCCGAGACTTTGGGCAACTTCGCGGCCGCCCCCTTAAAGTAAAAGATTTTCTCTGGGTGCCTAAAATTCGCAATTCCCGCAAAGTCGGGAAGACGTTAAAGTTTTTGCCCAAAAAATGGCCATCGATTTAAGGTGATTTTCCAATAACAAAATGCTTCCTATTTTGAATTTTTTCGAATATTTCCTAAACTAAGCGTCGGAGCACATGGCCGTGGAGGAACTTTTGGTAGCTTTTGGCAAGGGCTATCGGATGAAATAATGCGAAAGGCCATCGGAGCGATATTGGATTAATGCGGGCCCATAAACGTACCTAAGAAGTGAAAATTGGTACCTTGCACGCAGGATGCAAGAAATGCTTGAGTGTTAACCATCATCGGTACCAAGTACCTAGGTTATATCGAGTGCGTAGATGGAAGTCGGTACCAAAGGGAAACCTTCCTAGGCTAGGTGCACGCAAGTGAGTATGGATCGATCAGTAGAAAGATGGGAAGCCATAGGAAACCTTCCTAGGCTAGGTGCACGCAAGTGAGTATGGATCGATCAGTAGAAAGATGGGAAGCCATAGGAAACCTTCCTAGGCTAGGTGCACGCAAGTGAGTATGGATCGATCAGTAGAAAGATGGGAAGCCATAGGAAACCTTCCTAGGCTAGGTGCACGCAAGTGAGTATGGATCGATCAGTAGAAAGATGGGAAGCCATAGGAAACCTTCCTAGGCTAGGTGCACGCAAGTGAGTATGGATCGATCAGTAGAAAGATGGGAAGCCATAGGAAACCTTCCTAGGCTAGGTGCACGCAAGTGAGTATGGATCGATCAGTAGAAAGATGGGAAGCCATAGGAAACCTTCCTAGGCTAGGTGCACGCAAGTGAGTATGGATCGATCAGTAGAAAGATGGGAAGCCCAAGGAAACCTTCCTAGGCTAGGTGCACGCAAGTGAGTATGGATCGATCAGTAGAAAGATGGGAAACCATAGGAAACCTTCCTAGGCTAGGTGCACGCAAGTGAGTATGGATCGATCAGTAGAAAGATGGGAAGCCATAGGAAACCTTCCTAGGCTAGGTGCACGCAAGTGAGTATGGATCGATCAGTAGAAAGATGGGAAGCCCAAGGAAACCTTCCTAGGCTAGGTGCACGCAAGTGAGTATGGATCGATCAGTAGAAAGATGGGAAGCCCAAGGAAACCTTCCTAGGCTAGGTGCACGCAAGTGAGTATGGATCGATCAGTAGAAAGATGGGAAGCCATAGGAAACCTTCCTAGGCTAGGTGCACGCAAGTGAGTATGGATCGATCAGTAGAAAGATGGGAAGCCCAAGGAAACCTTCCTAGGCTAGGTGCACGCAAGTGAGTATGGATCGATCAGTAGAAAGATGGGAAGCCCAAGGAAACCTTCCTAGGCTAGGTGCACGCAAGTGAGTATGGATCGATCAGTAGAAAGATGGGAAGCCATAGGAAACCTTCCTAGGCTAGGTGCACGCAAGTGAGTATGGATCGATCAGTAGAAAGATGGGAAGCCCAAGGAAACCTTCCTAGGCTAGGTGCACGCAAGTGAGTATGGATCGATCAGTAGAAAGATGGGAAGCCCAAGGAAACCTTCCTAGGCTAGGTGCACGCAAGTGAGTATGGATCGATCAGTAGAAAGATGGGAAGCCCAAGGAAACCTTCCTAGGCTAGGTGCACGCAAGTGAGTATGGATCGATCAGTAGAAAGATGGGAAGCCATAGGAAACCTTCCTAGGCTAGGTGCACGCAAGTGAGTATGGATCGATCAGTAGAAAGTGGGAAGCCCATTACCAAATGCCCTAGTGAAGACCGTAAACGAATATCATGAACCGATAAGGAGCACCAAATGCCCTAGTGAAGACCGTAAACGAATATCATGAACCGATAAGGAGCACCAAATGCCCTAGTGAAGACCGTAAACGAATATCATGAACCGATAAGGAGCACCAAATGCCCTAGTGAAGACCGTAAACGAATATCATGAACCGAGAAGTAGCAACGAATGCCTGAAAAAGTACCAAGTCCTCGGTATAGAGTAACGAGAGTTAACCGCCGTGATGTATGCAATGTGGGCAGCCATTGCATGGGTTCTGGACTTGGTTCGCGAATAACTTTTTTGCTAGACATCGGACAAAGTTGACGTGGAAGAACGAAATGTAGCATTTGATGCCACCTATCCAAAACTTTTTCAAGATTGAAGATCCGATCGATACAGCCTGAGTTATAGGCAAAAGTTGGTGCAAAAACGAGCATTTTTAATGGTGAAAAATCGGTACTCCTCGAATAGCTCCTGTTGGAAGCATCGGACCACATGGTCGTGGAGGAACATATTGTAGCGCGCGGTGTCAAGTATCGACACCCAAAACCGCATGTCCGATGGACGGAAAATGACCAAGTTATAGTGAAAACTTGGTTGCACCAAATTCCCGAAGAAGTGCAACGAGAAGGTGAATGCGATGGTTGTTCGTCGAATAGCTCCGGCCACAGACATGGTAGCGATTAGTGGTGCATGGAAGAAATCTAGCCACAAGTGCCATCTACCCATGGCCAGAAGAAAGTGTGGCCATATCTTGGATACCGGCGGAGCTATGGGGCAAATATGGGCCAAAAATGGTGCAAGTTGGACCAAAAATCCGAAAAAGTACCTAGGTAAATGCGATGGTTGTTCGTCGAATAGCTCCGGCCAGAGACATGGCAGCGATTAGTGGTGCATGGAAGAAATCTAGCCACAAGTGCCATCTACCCATGGCCAGAAGAAAGTGTGGCCATATCTTGGATACCGGCGGAGCTATGGGGCAAATATGGGCCAAAAATGGTGCAAGTTGGACCAAAAATCCGACCAAGTGCGCGAGGCGCTTTCGTGAATAGCTCCGGCCACAGACATGGTAGCGATTAGTGGTGCATGGAAGAAATCTAGCCACAAGTGCCATCTAGCCATGGCCAGAAGAAAGTGTGGCCATATCTTGGATACCGGCGGAGCTATGGGGCAAATATGGGCCAAAAATGGTGAAGTTGGACCAAAAATCCGACCAAGTGCGCGAGGCGCTTTCGTGAATAGCTCCGGCCACAGACATGGTAGCGATTAGTGGTGCATGGAAGAAATCTAGCCACAAGTGCCATCTACCCATGGCCAGAAGAAAGTGTGGCCATATCTTGGATACCGGCGGAGCTATGGGGCAAATATGGGCCAAAAATGGTGCAAGTTGGACCAAAAATCCGAAAAAGTACCTAGGTAAATGCGATGGTTGTTCGTCGAATAGCTCCGGCCAGAGACATGGCAGCGATTAGTGGTGCATGGAAGAAATCTAGCCACAAGTGCCATCTACCCATGGCCAGAAGAAAGTGTGGCCATATCTTGGATACCGGCGGAGCTATGGGGCAAATATGGGCCAAAAATGGTGCAAGTTGGACCAAAAATCCGAAAAAGTACCTAGGTAAATGCGATGGTTGTTCGTCGAATAGCTCCGGCCACAGACATGGTAGCGATTAGTGGTGCATGGAAGAAATCTAGCCACAAGTGCCATCTACCCATGGCCAGAAGAAAGTGTGGCCATATCTTGGATACCGGCGGAGCTATGGGGCAAATATGGGCCAAAAATGGTGCAAGTTGGACCAAAAATCCGACCAAGTGCGCGAGGCGCTTTCGTGAATAGCTCCGGCCACAGACATGGTAGCGATTAGTGGTGCATGGAAGAAATCTAGCCACAAGTGCCATCTACCCATGGCCAGAAGAAAGTGTGGCCATATCTTGGATACCGGCGGAGCTATGGGGCAAATATGGGCCAAAAATGTTGCAAGTTGGACCAAAAATCCGAAAAAGTACCTAGGTAAATGCGATGGTTGTTCGTCGAATAGCTCCGGCCAGAGACATGGCAGCGATTAGTGGTGCATGGAAGAAATCTAGCCACAAGTGCCATCTACCCATGGCCAGAAGAAAGTGTGGCCATATCTTGGATACCGGCGGAGCTATGGGGCAAATATGGGCCAAAAATGGTGCAAGTTGGACCAAAAATCCGACCAAGTGCGCGAGGCGCTTTCGTGAATAGCTCCGGCCACAGACATGGTAGCGATTAGTGGTGCATGGAAGAAATCTAGCCACAAGTGCCATCTACCCATGGCCAGAAGAAAGTGTGGCGCTATCTTGGATACCGGCGGAGCTATGGGGCAAATATGGGCCAAAAATGGTGAAGTTGGACCAAAAATCCGACCAAGTGCGCGAGGCGCTTTCGTGAATAGCTCCGGCCACAGACATGGTAGCGATTAGTGGTGCATGGAAGAAATCTAGCCACAAGTGCCATCTAGCCATGGCCAGAAGAAAGTGTGGCCATATCTTGGATACCGGCGGAGCTATGGGGCAAATATGGGCCAAAAATGGTGCAAGTTGGACCAAAAATCCGAAAAAGTACCTAGGTAAATGCGATGGTTGTTCGTCGAATAGCTCCGGCCACAGACATGGTAGCGATTAGTGGTGCATGGAAGAAATCTAGCCACAAGTGCCATCTACCCATGGCCAGAAGAAAGTGTGGCGCTATCTTGGATACCGGCGGAGCTATGGGGCAAATATGGGCCAAAAATGGTGAAGTTGGACCAAAAATCCGACCAAGTGCGCGAGGCGCTTTCGTGAATAGCTCCGGCCACAGACATGGTAGCGATTAGTGGTGCATGGAAGAAATCTAGCCACAAGTGCCATCTACCCATGGCCAGAAGAAAGTGTGGCCATATCTTGGATACCGGCGGAGCTATGGGGCAAATATGGGCCAAAAATGGTGCAAGTTGGACCAAAAATCCGAAAAAGTACCTAGGTAAATGCGATGGTTGTTCGTCGAATAGCTCCGGCCACAGACATGGTAGCGATTAGTGGTGCATGGAAGAAATCTAGCCACAAGTGCCATCTACCCATGGCCAGAAGAAAGTGTGGCGCTATCTTGGATACCGGCGGAGCTATGGGGCAAATATGGGCCAAAAATGGTGAAGTTGGACCAAAAATCCGACCAAGTGCGCGAGGCGCTTTCGTGAATAGCTCCGGCCACAGACATGGTAGCGGTTAGTGGTGCATGGAAGAAATCTAGCCACAAGTGCCATCTAGCCATGGCCAGAAGAAAGTGTGGCGATATCTTGGATACCGGCGGAGCTATGGGGCAAATACGGGCCAAAAATGGGTAAACTTGTACGGTCCAAAGCCAAGGGTAAATTTTTTTATTCCTCTAATAACTTCTAGCACAGACATTGAATCGGTTGGTAATGTATGGATGAAATGCAGCAAACAGTTGGAACTACCCATAAAATCTTAAAGATTGACGATCCAATGTATAGAACCGGAGTAATGTGCGATACTTGGTGTAAAATCGAGTGAAAAATTAACCATAAACTGTTTTTGGCCCATAACTCGAATACTAGACATCGGAAGGGGGGGTCGTAGAACGATTTTTTGTTGCCCTATCGATTCCCTATCGAACGAGCAAAAGTTGTTTTTTTGACCAAAAAGGACCCCTACTCTAGTAAAATTGGCCTGATTTTACTAGTCCTCGGTACCCGTACAGGCAAAATGAGCAAAATGCTCAAGTATGAATGGTTTTTGGCCCATAACTCGAATACTAGACGTCGCAGGGGGGTGTCTTAGAACAATTTTTGGTAGCCCTTGAAATTATCTATCGATTGACATATACTTGATTTTTTGGCCAAAAAGTTCCCTAGACTAGTAAAAATCGCATCATTTTACTAGAGTCGGGTACCCTGGACGAAAAACCGCTATAATTGCGGTTTTTGGCTAATAACTCGAATACTAGACGTCGCAGGGGGGTGTCGTGGAACAATTTTTGGTAGCCCTTGAAATTATCTATCGAATGACATATACTTGATTTTTGGCCAAAAAGTTCCCTAGACTAGTAAAAATCGCATCATTTTACTAGAGTCGGGTACCCTGGACGAAAAACCGCTATAGTTGCGGTTTTTGGCTAATAACTCTAATACTAGACGTCGGAGGGGGGTGTCGTGGAACAATTTTTGGTAGCCCTTGAAATTATCTATCGAATGACATATACTTGATTTTTGGCCAAAAAGTTCCCTAGACTAGTAAAAATCGCATCATTTTACTAGAGTCGGGTACCCTGGACGAAAAACCGCTTAAGTTGCGGTTTTTGGCTAATAACTCGAATACTAGACGTCGCAGGGGGGTGTCGTGGAACAATTTTTGGTAGCCCTTGAAATTATCTATCGAATGACATATACTTGATTTTTTGACCAAAAAGTTCCTAGACTAGTAAAAATCGCATCATTTTACTAGAGTCGGGTACCCTGTACGAAAAACCGCTATAGTTGCGGTTTTTGGCCAATAACTCGAATACTAGACGTCGGAGGGGGGTGCCGTAGAACAATTTTTTGTAGCCCTTGAAATTACCTTTCGAATGATATATAGTGGTTTTTTGGTCAAACAGTGACCCCGAGACTAGTAACCCTCCATACACAAAACCGCCTAAAAAGTTTTGGTTTTGCAAAATTTTGAAAAGTGCGTCAAAAAAATTTTTTCAAAAAGTACCAAATCGTGATCAGAACTCACTATAGACCATAAAAAGTGAAATCCGATGGTCATTTGCAACACTTGGTCAATCGAGAAAAATTTCACTTTTTTACTAGAGTCGGGTACCCTGAACGAAAAATCGCTCAAGTGATGGTTTTTGGCCAATAACTCGAATACTAGACGTCGGAGGGGGGTGCCGTAGAACAATTTTTTGTAGCCCTTGAAATTACCTTTCGAATGATATATAGTGGTTTTTTGGTCAAACAGTGACCCCGAGACTAGTAACCCTCCATACACAAAACCGCCTACAAAAACTTTGTTTTGAAAAATTTTGAAAAGTTCAAAAAAATTTTTTTTTCAAAAACTACTAAAACGTGATAAGAACTTACTATAGACCATGAAAAGTGATATCCGATGATAATTTGCAAAAGTTGGTAACTAGTAAAAAATTTCACTTTTTTACTAGAGTCGGTGCAACGAGAAAAAAAAAGTCCGTGATGGAGAAAAATGGCACGTTTTCCACGCCTGTACGCTTTCGTTTTCTATATAGGGGGTAGGTGAGCCAGAAGCATGAATTTGACTGAGTACGTATCTTTATGAATTGGGCCCTTCTAAATCGATTGAGACTACCCCCAGGACGATCGGACGACTGCTTCTGGCTCAAAATGTGGTTTTTAGATTTTGATCGTCAATTATGAGAGAAAAAATCGATTAGAAGTAAAGATACGAAATGCTTGGTCTAAGTTGGGAAACGACTTCGGATATTTGTTGGACGTTGTCGTAGAAGGTCCGAGGACCAAG
>NW_026045141.1:5000-7500 GCF_943734845.2 Anopheles funestus
GGTGGTATTTTAGCTTTAGAAGGAGTTTACCTCCCACTTAGTGCTGCACTATCAAGCAACACGACTCCATGGAGGCCGACCGTCTACTGTCACGTGGGTTAGTGCCGTTCTACCGGGCCTATCACCCTCTCTGGGTAGATGAGCAACCTTCAAGTTGAACTTGAACTGTTTGCACCGTGCATAGTAGATAATGGTCGTTCCAGTACACGGAATCGGGACAGGTGCAGTTACACACCGTCCCTACGTGCTGAGCTTCTCCCGTTTCGCTCGCAGCTACTCAGGGAATCCCGGTTGTTTCTTCTCCTCCCCTTATTAATATGCTTAAATTCTGGGGGTTGTCTCACATCACTTGAGGCCTACAAACAAAATCAGTCACATTCCATTCGTTTCGAACCCGGGGCATAGCGAACCGATATATACGCAACAACACTTCACACACACACACACACGGATTGGGCAATTTACGGTCATTTTTGAATCAACGATGGCCCCCCCGAGCACGTTGTCCGAATATCACTCCAATAAGGACAACGTGTTCCGCTCGGCATCGTTTTGATTCGATCTCTCAACAACAACTCTCGGTCGACTTGGTCGACTTGGACCCACGATGTCTCCCCCCGAGCATGTCGAGCCAACTGCACCACTATTGTATTGGACAACATGTTCCCCTCGGGCATCGATGGGTTAATCATGCACCACTATTATAAAACCCTTTGACGTTTTCCCCCAAGCACGTTGATCCAGTATTACGACGGATACGGTCAACGAATTCTTGGACATCAAAGAGGTTTTCGATTGAATTTCCCCATGTTTCACAACGTACTCTTAGCGGTATCCTACGATACGTCTCACTCTATTTGTGTGTGTGCGCGTTTACGTGCGTGCGATTTATGCGGTTCACCCCTTTACTTTCAGCGCCCTGCGGTCCCAACAAAGGTCCCGAGCACGCCATTATGCACAGTGTGGAAGCGTGTTTCCCCCACGACACTAGACGGGCTGCTCGCCATAGTGTTCTATTGTGGCACGCTCCACCCTGAAGTTTGGTTTGTTGTATATCAAGGAATTGATAGGCACTCAAGAATGTGTGCATCGGCCGGGTTTAATCGTCCGACGCGCAATATGCGTTCAACTTATCGGTGTTCATGTGTCCTGCAGTTCACATTGTGACGCGCATTTAGCTGCGGTCTTCATCGATCCATGAGCCGAGTGATCCCCTGCCTAGGGTTTTATAGTAAGGTTCCCAATGTAACACAATCCCGGTGGTACGTCCAAAGACTAACTTTCTGACTAAGTTGTCTTTATTACCCAATAGTCCCAGGCCTTGTGACTTGTGGCTCATGTCTACGCCCATGGCCACCATTCGCTAAGATAGTTTTGAAGTCACTTTGAAGGCCCAGGAACAACTCTCTTAGCACATCGGTTAACCTGGCGCCGCAGTCAACTCATGTGCTTGGATCGGATCGAGCTATTGAGTATTGGGCCTGCATACTCGCTCATCCGTATCCTTTGCGTACCGCCCCATGGCCCTTGTATGTCTGCACCACAGTTCCTGTTCGTTCCGTGCCTATGGCCGGATACGTATTGCACATCGGTATACCTGTCGCTACTCAGGCAACTCGTGTGCGTGGATTGGATCGAGAACATGGTGTGTGCCCCATGTTATAATTGATAGTCCATATCCACTTTATAGGTTAAAGTCATAAGTTGTGATTGCACAACCATTCTTCATAAGAGTTTAATCACTCTTCAACTAACTTTCGTTCTGGTGTCTTGGTATCAAATCGCGTAAGACACAAGATTCTACTGGCCAAATAGAATCTAGCACATTGGTTAACCTGGCGCCGCAGTCAACTCATGTGCTTGGATCGGATCGAGCTATTGAGTATTGGGCCTGCATACTCGCTCATCCGTATCCTTTGCGTACCGCCCCATGGCCCCGTCCTTAGAGTTAATGACTAGTAGGCTTAACTCTTTGTATGTCTGCACCACAGTTCCCGTTCGTTCCGTGCCGTGGCCGGATACGTATTGCACATCGGTATACCTGTCGCTACTCAGGCAACTCGTGTGCGTGGATTGGATCGAGCTCATGGGGTGTGTAGAGATTCCATGTTATAATTGCAAGTCCATATCCACTTTATAGGTTAAAGTCATAAGTTGTGATTGCACAACCATACTTCATAAGAGTTTAATAACTCTTCAACTAACTTTCGTTCTGGTGTCTTGGTATCAAATCGCATAAGACACAAGATTCTACTGGCCAAATAGAATCTAGCACATTGGTTAACCTGGCGCCGCAGTCAACTCATGTGCTTGGATCGGATCGAGCTATTGAGTATTGGGCCTGCATACTCGCTCATCCGTATCCTTTGCGTACCGCCCCATGGCCCCGTCCTTAGAGTTAATGACTAATAGGCTTAACTCTTTGTATGTCTGCACCACAGTTCCCGTTCGTTCCGTGCCGTGGCCGGATACGTATTGCACAACAGTAGATACCATCACC
>NW_026045141.1:10000-17592 GCF_943734845.2 Anopheles funestus
CAGGCTCCCTCTCCGGAATCGAACCCTGATTCCCCGTTACCCGTCGCAACCATGGTAGTCCTCTACACTACCATCAATAGTTGATAGGGCAGACATTTGAAAGATCTGTCGTCAGTCGACAAGCGACCATACGATCTGCGTCCTTATCCAGACTTCAACTCAAGCCGCCCGGAGGCGATTGGTTTAACTAATAAGTGCACCAGTTCAGCTACCCGCGAGGGCAACAGTCCCGGCAATGTTGCATGTATTAGCTCTGGATTTTCCACAGTTATCCAAGTAACTAGTGGTAGGATGATCTTGTGAATTATAGCTGTTATACTGAGCCTTATGCGGTTTCACATTCATTTATGTTTGTACTTAGACATGCATGGCTTAACCTTTGAGACAAGCGTATATTACTGGTAGGATCAACCAGAATTCGTTCCACTACAGACACACACTCGCTTAGTGGGAAATAAATTTCCACACAACTCTCTCTCTCTAGAACCATATGGAATGGCTCTTTGGTGTTGGGTAAGGCACCAATTTGTTGGGGTGTAACGGTCACCACCAACTTTAAGTTTGTTAGGGCACAACGGAAACCACTAACTAAACTTTAGGAAACTAAATTTCCTCACACATTATCTCTCACCATATTAGCACTAGGTGCTATCCACGATTGTACAACGTTTCAACTCTTGAATCGACCGTAGGGCCGCGGAATTGCTTCCGGGCCCCTATTCTCGCTATTAATTGTTCATCTCTTTCAATACATCGAGTTCGTTCCATTGGGTAGTTCGCATGGCGAACGTTTTGATGCAGCCCCCTGGGGGACCACCGGCACTTTACACCGGGTATGGTGTATGCGCAACCTACAGATAACAATAAACCCCTTATGCGTGTGTAAACCGATGTTGGGCTGCTCAACATCTTTCATGGTTACATCACTTGCACCAGAACCCACGGTGCCGATTTGGTAATATGTTGTACATTTACTCTCAAGATGTACGCTTCGGCCCCTTATTCAGGGGCTCAAGCTATTACCAGCAAGAACAATCCTCATCCAGACTTGAACTCGAAACACCCGCAGGCGAACGGTTTAACTAATAAGTGCACCAGTCTTGAATCCATGCGTCGGTGGAAACAATGCCGGCGTGTTGCATGTATTAGCTCTGAACTTAGCGAGTGATTGCCTTGCAGCTGTCATACTGAGCGTAGAGCGTGATTATCGCTCACTTGAACCATGTTGAATGGCTCTTTGGTGTAGGGTAAGGCCTCCAATTTGTTGGGCGTAACGGTCACCACCAACTTAAGACTTGCTTATAGGTATTTCAACGTTTTCAACTCTTAAATCGACCGTGTTTCATTATCATCTCTTCTTCTTATTAAATGCATAGAGTTCGTTCCATTGGGTAGTTCGCGTGGCGAACGGTTTGATGCAGCCCCCCGGGGGGGACCACGGCACTTTACACCGGGCATGGTGTATGCGCAACCTACAGATCACCAATATATTTGTGATCGATAAAGCACACTTCTTACACGGACTGACCAGTCGACAGCGCTGCCTTCCTATTATGCGTGTGTAAACCGATGTTGGGGGACTGCTCAACATCTTTCACGGTTACATCACTTGCACCCGAACCCATGGTGCCGATTTGGTAATATGTTGTACATGGTCTCAAGATGTACGCTTCGACCCCTTAAGGGCTCAAGCTATTACCAGCAAGATCAATCCTCATCCAGACTTTAACTCGAAACACCCGGAGGCGAACGGTTTAACAATAAGTGCACCCAGTCTTGAATCCATGCGTCGGTGGAAACAATGCCGGCATGTTGCATGTATTAGCTCTGAACTTAGCGAGTGATTGCCTTGCAGCTGTCGAACTGAGCGTAGAGCGTGATTATCGCTCACTTGAAAGGGTCAAGCCCTTTCGAGTCGTCCGGTTTTTACGCCAGACGACCTCGGTTCACCATCTTTCGGGATACAAGTTGACTAAGTGGTACCACTACACTTATCAACTTTCGATTTGGTAATCCTCATCCAGCTTCCTTTCTGGAGGTCCCGAGGATTACCAATTGGGCTGTCATACTGAGCTCATATATTGGAGATCGATAATGCACACTTCTTACACGACTGACCAGTCGACAGCGCTGCCTTCCTATTATGCGTGTGTAAACCGATGTTGGGCTGCTCAACATCTTTCACGGTTACATCACCTTGCACCAGAACCCACGGTGCCGATTTGGTAATATGTTGTACATTTACTCAAGATGTACGCTTCGGCCCCTTATTCAGGGGCTCAGCTATTACCAGCAAGAACAATCCTCATCCAGACTTGAACTCGAAACACCCGGAGGCGAACGGTTTAAACTAATAAGTGCACCAGTCTTGAATCCATGCGTCGGTGGAAACAATGCCGGCGTGTTGCATGTATTAGCTCTGAACTTAGCGAGTGATTGCCTTGCAGCTGTCATACTGAGCGTAGAGCGTGATTATCGCTCACTTGAACCATGTTGAATGGCTCTTTGGTGTAGGGTAAGGCACCAATTTGTTGGGGCGTAACGGTCACCACCAACTTAAGACTTGCTTATAGGTATTTCAACGTTTTCAACTCTTAAATCGACCGTGTTTCATTATCATCTCTTCTTCTTATTAAATGCATAGAGTTCGTTCCATTGGGTAGTTCGCGTGGCGAACGGTTTGATGCAGCCCCCCGGGGGGGACCACGGCACTTTACACCGGGCATGGTGTATGCGCAACCTACAGATCACCAATATATTTGTGATCGATAATGCACACTTCTTACACGACTGACCAGTCGACAGCGCTGCCTTCCTATTATGCGTGTGTAAACGATGTTGGGCTGCTCAACATCTTTCACGGTTACATCACTTGCACCCGAACCCATGGTGCCGATTTGGTAATATGTTGTACATGGTCTCAAGATGTACGCTTCGACCCCTTATTCAGGGGCTCAAGCTATTACCAGCAAGAACAATCCTCATCCAGACTTGAACTCGAAACACCCGGAGGCGAACGGTTTAACTAATAAGTGCACCAGTCTTGAATCCATGCGTCGGTGGGAAACAATGCCGGCATGTTGCATGTATTAGCTCTGAACATAGCGAGTGATTGCCTTGTAGCTGTCGAACTGAGCGTAGAATGTGATTATCGCTCACTTGAAAGGGTCAAGCCCTTTCGAGTCGTCCGGTTTTTACGCCAGACGACTCGGTTCACCATCTTTCGGAAGGGACCGTCTCGGTCGCAAGCTGCTCCGGTCCCTAAACAACCTGCGACAAATGATAGGAAATGCCGACATCAACACGTGTTCAGTTTGTTTATCGCTCATAGGTCTTTTTGACCATCGATCCCTGATTATAACTCTCAATTAAACAGTCAGGAGAGTAAGGCATGCCCATCGATATCTCATCGACAGGCGATACCGCAAGAACGGCCAACGACACATCAGGTGATCGATTATTGCTACGACTTTTGCTTAATCGTTTCCACTCCTTAGAGAAAGAAACCCCCGGGGACCGTCTCGGTCGCAAGCTGCTCCGGTCCCTAAACAACCTGCGACAAATGATAGGAAATGCCGACATCAATACGTGTTCAGTTTGGTTTATCGCTCATTGGTCTGTTTGACCATCGATCCCTGATTAAACTCTCAGTAATCCAGTCGGGAGAGTAAGGCATGCCCATCGATATCTCATCGACAGGCGATACCGCTTGAACGGCCAACGACACATCAGAGGATCGTATCTTGCTACAACTTTGCTTAATCGTTTCTTCTCCTTGGAGAAAGAAACCCCCGGGGACCGTCTCGGCCGCAAGCTGCTCCGGTCCCTAAAACAACCTGCGGCATCAAATGATAGGAAAAGCCGACATCAATACGTGTTCAGTTTGGTTTATCGCTCATTGGTCTTGTTTGACCATCGATCCCTGATTAATACTCTCAATTAGAAGGTCGGTAGAGTAAGGCATGCCCATCGATATCTCATCGACAGGCGATACCGCATGAACGGCCAACGACACATCAGAGGATCGTATCTTGCTACAACTCTTGCTTAATAGTTTCCACTCCTTGGAGAACGAAACCCCCGGGGACCGTCTCGGCCGCAAGTTGCTCCGGTCCCTAAACAACCTGCGGCATCAAATGATAGGAAAAGCCGACATCAATACGTGTTCAGTTTGGTTTATCGCTCATAGGTCTGTTTGACCATCGATCCTAGAATTCAACTTTCGAGTAAGGCATGCCCGTCGATATCTCATCGATAGGCGATACCGGTAGAACGGCCAACGACACACATCTAGGATCGCATTTACTCTTCCTTGGATGGATAACCAATACCCTAGGACCGTTTCATCGCGAGCTGCTCCGGTCCTCAAACAACTCGCGAACCACCGATAGGATGATATTAGGAATGGCCGACTTTCATCCTTTAACTCTCAGTTCTGCTTACCAAAACATAGGTACTTGGACCTTAAAGACCACTATATGTTCCCCGATCGGGGCAATCGGAACGTCTATCCATCATCAACATCGTTTCACTCATTCCGAACCACCAAATTGGACAGACAGTACCATATTCACCAACCGATTGCTTCAACTTCGCAAACTGTATGGTAAGTTCTACTAATTTCACATCTTACCATCGACTAATAGTGCATAAATCCACTTGGAAATCACTTTTCCTTGGTCCTCGGACCTTCTACGACAACGTCCAACAAATATCCGAAGTCGTTTCCCAACTTAGACCAAGCATTTCGTATCTTTACTTCTAATCGATTTTTTCTCTCATAATTGACGATCAAAATCTAAAACCACATTTTGAGCCAGAAGCAGTCGTCCGATCGTCCTGGGGGTAGTCTCAATCGATTTAGAAGGGCCCAATTCATAAAGATACGTACTCAGTCAAATTCATGCTTCTGGCTCACCTACCCCCTATATAGAAAAACGAAAGCGTACAGGCGTGGAAAACGTGCCATTTTTCTCCATCACGGACTTTTTTTTTCTCGTTGCACCGACTCTAGTAAAAAAGTGAAATTTTTTACTAGTTACCAACTTTTGCAAATTATCATCGGATATCACTTTTCATGGTCTATAGTAAGTTCTTATCACGTTTTAGTAGTTTTTGAAAAAAAAATTTTTTGAACTTTTCAAAATTTTTCAAAACAAAGTTTTTGTAGGCGGTTTTGTGTATGGAGGGTTACTAGTCTCGGGGTCACTGTTTGACCAAAAAACCACTATATATCATTCGAAAGGTAATTTCAAGGGCTACAAAAAATTGTTCTACGGCACCCCCCCCTCCGACGTCTAGTATTCGAGTTATTGGCCAAAAACCATCACTTGAGCGATTTTTCGTTCAGGGTACCCGACTCTAGTAAAAAAGTGAAATTTTTCTCGATTGACCAAGTGTTGCAAATGACCATCGGATTTCACTTTTTATGGTCTATAGTGAGTTCTGATCACGATTTGGTACTTTTTGAAAAAATTTTTTTGACGCACTTTTCAAAATTTTGCAAAACCAAAACTTTTTAGGCGGTTTTGTGTATGGAGGGTTACTAGTCTCGGGGTCACTGTTTGACCAAAAAACCACTATATATCATTCGAAAGGTAATTTCAAGGGCTACAAAAAATTGTTCTACGGCACCCCCCTCCGACGTCTAGTATTCGAGTTATTGGCCAAAAACCGCAACTATAGCGGTTTTTCGTACAGGGTACCCGACTCTAGTAAAATGATGCGATTTTTACTAGTCTAGGAACTTTTTGGTCAAAAAATCAAGTATATGTCATTCGATAGATAATTTCAAGGGCTACCAAAATTGTTCCACGACACCCCCCTGCGACGTCTAGTATTCGAGTTATTAGCCAAAAACCGCAACTTAAGCGGTTTTTCGTCCAGGGTACCCGACTCTAGTAAAATGATGCGATTTTTACTAGTCTAGGGAACTTTTTGGCCAAAAATCAAGTATATGTCATTCGATAGATATTTCAAGGGCTACCAAAAATTGTTCCATGACACCCCCCTGCGACGTCTAGTATTAGAGTTATTAGCCAAAAACCGCAACTATAGCGGTTTTTCGTCCAGGGTACCCGACTCTAGTAAAATGATGCGATTTTTACTAGTCTAGGGAACTTTTTGGCCAAAAATCAAGTATATGTCATTCGATAGATAATTTCAAGGGCTACCAAAAATTGTTCCACGACACCCCCCTCCGACGTCTAGTATTCGAGTTATTAGCCAAAAACCGCAACTATAGCGATTTTTCGTCCAGGGTACCCGACTCTAGTAAAATGATGCGATTTTTACTAGTCTAGGGAACTTTTTGGCCAAAAATCAAGTATATGTCATTCGATAGATAATTTCAAGGGCTACCAAAAATTGTTCCACGACACCCCCCTGCGACGTCTAGTATTCGAGTTATGGGCCAAAAACCATTCATACTTGAGCATTTTGCTCATTTTGCCTGTACGGGTACCGGGGACTAGTAAAATCAGGCCAATTTTACTAGAGTAGGGGTCCTTTTTGGTCAAAAAAACAACTTTTGCTCGTTCGATAGGGAATCGATAGGGCAACAAAAAATCGTTCTACGACCCCCCCCTTCCGATGTCTAGTATTCGAGTTATGGGCCAAAAACAGTTTATAGCTAATTTTTCACTCGATTTTTCACCAAGTATCGCACATTACTCCGGTTCTATACATTGGATCGTCAATCTTTAAGATTTTATGGGTAGTTCCAACTGTTTGCTACATTTCATCCATACATCACCAACCGATTCAATGTCTGTGCTAGAAGTTATTAGAGGAATAAAAAAATTTACCCTTGGCTTTGGACCGTACAATTTTACCCATTTTTGGCCCATATTTTGCCCCATAGCTCCGCCGGTATCCAAGATATGGCCACACTTTCTTCTGGCCATGGGTAGATGGCACTTGTGGCTAGATTTCTTCCATGCACCACTAATCGCTACCATGTCTGTGGCCGGAGCTATTCCACGAAAGCGCCTCGCGCACTTGGTCGGATTTTTGGTCCAACTTCACCATTTTTGGCCCATATTTGCCCCATAGCTCCGCCGGTATCCAAGATAGCGCCACACTTTCTTCTGGCCATGGGTAGATGGCACTTGTGGCTAGATTTCTTCCATGCACCACTAATCGCTACCATGTCTCTGGCCGGAGCTATTCGACGAACAACCATCGCATTTACCTAGGTACTTTTTCGATTTTTGGTCCAACTTGCACCATTTTTGGCCCATATTTGCCCCATAGCTCCGCCGGTATCCAAGATATGGCCACACTTTCTTCTGGCCATGGGTAGATGGCACTTGTGGCTAGATTTCTTCCATGCACCACTAATCGCTACCATGTCTCTGGCCGGAGCTATTCGACGAACAACCATCGCATTTACCTAGGTACTTTTTCGGATTTTTGGTCCAACTTGCACCATTTTTGGCCCATATTTGCCCCATAGCTCCGCCGGTATCCAAGATATGGCCACACTTTCTTCTGGCCATGGGTAGATGGCACTTGTGGCTAGATTTCTTCCATGCACCACTAATCGCTACCATGTCTGTGGCCGGAGCTATTCACGAAGCGCCTCGCGCACT
>NW_026045142.1:0-10483 GCF_943734845.2 Anopheles funestus
CCCACTAAGCACACCAATATCTAACCGGGGGCGTGTTGCCCCCGCCCGATTGTCGGTTGTAGAGAGGGTTGCTATCATCAAAGTATGCAACCCAATACCGTACCCCATTTATAGTTTGAGAATAGGTTAAGATCATTTCGAACCTAAGGCCTCTAATCATTCGCTTTACCAGATAAGAATAAGGCTCGAAATGCTACGTGCTCCAGCTATCCTGAGGGAAACTTCGGAGGGAACCAGCTACTAGATGGTTCGATTGGTCTTTCGCCCCTATGCTCAACTCTGACAATCGATTTGCACGTCAGAATTGCTTCGGTCCATCAGGGTTTCCCCTGACTTCGACCTGATCAAGCATAGTTCACCATCTTTCGGGTCACATCCTGCGCACTCCGGGGATGCCCGCTGGGTGCAAGCACCCGTGACGGAGCACCCTGGGATGGAGGGGCTCGGTTCTATAAGGGGCTTGCGCCCCTATCCGTGCCCGTAATCCCGTGACAATCGAGTTGTCTTCGCCTGTGGGTTTAATGGTTATAATATACCGGCAGCACTTCTGCACATGGTATGTGGTATGCCCATTGGCTTGCGCGTAAGATAGACTTCTTGGTCCGTGTTTCAAGACGGGTCCCGTAGGTGCCCCAATGCATAATGCGTCATCACCGATCGGAGGGTCAAGTGCTGATGGGCCTTCGGGCTAGTAGGCCGTGCGCTCTCATCCCCGCTCGTATCATATCCATCACGCTTCCAGCGACACACCAAGCTCGGTCGGGCCCTTCGCCTCTCTGGTGTGAAAGGCGCGGAGACACCTGGTCCGGGAAGCCGCCGAGCGTCCCGTACTGAGGAGCCGCCAACCACGAGCTAGGGGCCATTGCCAGTAGGAGTATTGTAATGGATCGCGATGTCCGTTGCTGCGGTCTAGATAAGTGCACGGCAGCCGACCCGGCGTGGGCCAACGTACCGCTGAATATCGCACCGCACGGAACATTGGGTTCTACAGGTTTGCGTCCCCTAGGCAGTTTCACGTACTCTTTGACTCTCTATTCAGAGTGCTTTTCAACTTTCCCTCACGGTACTTGTCTTCTATCGGTCTCATGGTGGTATTTAGCTTTAGAAGGAGTTTACCTCCCACTTAGTGCTGCACTATCAAGCAACACGACTCCATGGAGCCGACCGTCTACTGTCACGTGGGTTAGTGCCGTTCTACGGGCCTATCACCCTCTCTGGGTAGATGAGCCACCTTCAAGTTGAACTTGAACTGTTTTGCACCGTGCATAGTAGATAATGGTCGTTCCAGTACACGGAATCGGACAGGTTGCAGTTACACACCGTCCCTACGTGCTGAGCTTCTCCCGTTTCGCTCGCAGCTACTCAGGGAATCCCGGTTGGTTTCTTCTCCTCCCCTTATTAATATGCTTAAATTCTGGGGGTTGTCTCACATCACTTGAGGCCTACAACAAAATCAGTCACATTCCATTCGTTTCGAACCCGGGGCATAGCGAACCGATATATACGCAACAACACTTCACACACACACACACACACGGATTGGGCAATTTACGGTCATTTTTGAATCAACGATGGCCCCCCCGAGCACGTTGTCCGAATATCACTCCAATAAGGACAACGAGTTCCGCTCGGCATCGTTTTTGATTCGATCTCTCAACAACAACTCCCGGTCGACTTGGTCGACTTGGACCCACGATGTCTCCCCCCCGAGCATGTCGAGCCAACTGCACCACTATTGTATTGGACAACATGTTCCCCTCGGGCATCGATGGGTTAATCATGCACCACTATTATAAAACCCTTTGACGTTTTCCCCCAAGCACGTTGATCCAGTATTACGACGGATACGGTCAACAAATTCTTGGACATCAAAGAGGTTTTCGATTGAATTTCCCCATGTTTCACAACGTACTCTTAGCGGTATCCTACGATACGTCTCACTCTATTTGTGTGTGTGCGCGTTTACGTGCGTGCGATTTATGCGGTTCACCCCTTTACTTTCAGCGCCCTGCGGTCCCAACAAAGGTCCGAGCACGCCATTATGCACAGTGTGGAAGCGTGTTTCCCCCACGACACTAGACGGGCTGCTCGCCATAGTGTTCTATTGTGGCACGCTCCACCCTGAAGTTTGGTTTGTTGTATATCAAGGAATTGATAGGCACTCAAGAATGTGTGCATCGGCCGGGTTTAATCGTCCGGACGCGCAATATGCGTTCAACTTATCGGTGTTCATCATTGTGACGCGCATTTAGCTGCGGTCTTCATCGATCCATGAGCCGAGTGATCCCCTGCCTAGGGTTTTATAGTAAGGTTCCCAATGTAACACAATCCCGGTGGGTACGTCCCAAAGACTAACTTTCTGACTAAGTTGTCTTTATTACCCAATAGTCCCAGGCCTTGTGGACTTGTGGCTCATGTCTACGCCCATGGCCACCATTCGCTAAGATAGTTTTGAAGTCACTTTGAAGGCCCAGGAACAACTCTCTTAGCACATCGGTTAACCTGGCCGGCCGCAGTCAACTCATGTGCTTGGATCGGATCGAGCTATTGAGTATTGGGCCTGCATACTCGCTCATCCGTATCCTTTGCGTACCGCCCCATGGCCCTTGTATGTCTGCACCACAGTTCCTGTTCGTTCCGTGCCTATGGCCGGATACGTATTGCACATCGGTATACCTGTCGCTACTCAGGCAACTCGTGCTGCGTGGATTGGATCCGAGAACATGGTGTGTGCCCATGTTATAATTGATAGTCCATATCCACTTTATAGGTTAAAGTCATAAGTTGTGATTGCACAACCATTCTTCATAAGAGTTTAATCACTCTTCAACTAACTTTCGTTCTGGTGTCTTGGTATCAAATCGCGTAAGACACAAGATTCTACTGGCCAAATAGAATCTAGCACATTGGTTAACCTGGCGCCGCAGTCAACTCATGTGCTTGGATCGGATCGAGCTATTGAGTATTGGGCACTGCATACTCGCTCATCCGTATCCTTTGCGTACCGCCCCATGGCCCCGTCCTTAGAGTTAATGACTAGTAGGCTTAACTCTTTGTATGTCTGCACCACAGTTCCCGTTCGTTCCGTGCCGTGGCCGGATACGTATTGGCACATCGGTATACCTGTCGCTACTCAGGCAACTCGTGTGCGTGGATTGGATCGAGCTCATGGGGTGTGTAGAGATTCCATGTTATAATTGCAAGGTCCATATCCACTTTATAGGTTAAAGTCATAAGTTGTGATTGCACAACCATACTTCATAAGAGTTTAATAACTCTTCAACTAACTTTCGTTCTGGTGTCTTGGTATCAAATCGCATAAGACACAAGATTCTACTGGCCAAATAGAATCTAGCACATTGGTTAACCTGACGCCGCAGTCCAACTCATGTGCTTGGATCGGATCGAGCTATTGAGTATTGGGCCTGCATACTCGCTCATCCGTATCCTTTGTGTACCGCCCCCATGGCCCCGTCCTTAGAGTTAATGACTAATAGGCTTAACTCTTTGTATGTCTGCACCACAGTTCCCGTTCGTTCCGTGCCGTGGCCGGATACGTATTGCACAACAGTAGATACCATCACCTGACGTATCTAACACACCACTATTGTAAGTAACTCGTCGTCGAAGGACCTTTCAAGTGCCTGATGGCCAGGGGAGCTCTTACACGGCACGGAGACACAGTGATGCTCGCCCATCACAGTGTACAACGATCGAGTTTGCTTAAGTGTCTGGGTACCTACACACCAGACACAATGCAATGGCCACGGATCCACACAAGGCACATCACATGCAGAAAGCTTCACCAGATTATGACACATACCACACTCTTGTAACTCGTCGTCGAAGGGGCGTTCAAAGTGCCTTACGGCTAGGGGAGATCTAGCACGGCACGGAGACACAGTGATGGTTGCCCATCAAAGTGTACAACGATCGAGTTTGCTTTCCGCGCAAGCGTTCTAAGTGTCTGGGTACCTACACACCAGACACAATGCAATGGCCACGGATCCACACAAGGCACATCACATGCAGAAAGCTTCACCAGATTCTGACACATACCACACTCTTGTAACTCGTCGTCGAAGGGGCGTTCAAAGTGCCTTACGGCTAGGGGGGATCTAGCACGGCACGGAGACACAGTGATGGTCACCCATCAAAGTGTACAACGATCGAGTTTGCTTTCCGCGCAAGCGTTCTAAGTGTCTGGGTATCTAAGCACCAGACACAATGCAATGGCCACGGATCCACACAAGGCACATCACATGCAGAAAGCTTCACCAGATTCTGACACATACCACACACATGCAACTCGTCGTCGAAGGGGCGTTCAAGTGCCTTACGGCTAGGGGAGATCTAGCTCGGCACGGAGACACAGTGATGGTCACCCATCAAAGTGTACAACGAACGAGTTGGCTTTCAACAAATTCTGACACATAGCAAGCGAGCGACCGAGCTACACCGAAGGCAGCCCATGGTTGGTCACTCGCGGACGATCATCAGTAATGATCCTTCCGCAGGTTCACCTACGGAAACCTTGTTACGACTTTTACTTCCTCTAAATCATCAAGTTCGGTCAACTTCAGCCATGCCAGCTGCAGCTCACGAAGGAACCGCTAGAAGGTAAGCCTCCAGAAACCTCACTAAATAATCCATCGGTAGTAGCGACGGGCGGTGTGTACAAAGGGCAGGGACGTAATCAGCACTAGCTAATGACTAGTGCTTACTAGAAATTCCAGGTTCATGGGGACCGTTGCAGTCCCCAATCCCGACTAGATGGGCATTTTAGTGATTTCCCGTTCCTCTCGGAATGGGGGCGCCTATTGGCGAGAACACGCTGCGACCCACATTGTAGCACGCGTGCAGCCCAGAACATCTAAGGGCATCACGGACCTGTTATCGCTCATTCTCAGCTTGCTAAACACAAGTTGTCCCGCTAAGCAGGGCAAACGTAGCCGACGACCGCCCGTGAAGGCGCCGCCCGGCTGTAACGTCAGGTGCGCCCGGAGGCGCACTGCTGACAGCGTTCTAGTTAGCATGTTTGAGTCACGTTCGTTATCGGAATTAACCAGACAAATCATTCCACGAACTAAGAACGGCCATGCACCACTACCCTTAAATTTGAGAAAGAGCTATCAATCTGTCTTACCTCGATAAGTTTGGACCTGGTAAATTTTCCCGTGTTGAGTCAAATTAAGCCGCAAGCTCCACTTCTTGTGGTGCCCTTCCGTCAATTCCTTTAAGTTTCAACTTTGCAACCATACTTCCCCCGGAACCCGATTTTGGTTTCCCGGAAGCGACTGAGAGCACCGAATAGGGGTAGCGTCTCCCAATTGCTAATTGGCATCGTTTACGGTTAGAACTAGGGCGGTATCTAATCGCCTTCGATCCTCTAACTTTCGTTCTTGATTAAAGAAAGCATCCATGGCAAACGCTTTCGCTTCAGTTGGTCCTACGACGGTCTACGAATTTCACCTCTCGCGCCGTAGATACCAATGCCCCCAACTACTTCTGTTAATCATTACCTCTAGGTTTCTGACAAACCAACGAAATCGTATAAACCGAGGTCATATTCCATTATTCCATGCAAGATTATTCTCGGCCAACGCCAACCCCACGGGGGGGGCCGGACGCTTTGTCTTAGCCTGCTTTGAGCACTCTAATTTGTTCAAGGTAAATGTGAGTATCTTGAGCACCATGAGGAGCCCGTGCCGGAGTTAACCGGTAGCACGGTACTCGTTCACAGAGTAACGCCCAAGTACACCATTGTGAGTCGCAGCCGTGAGCGCGCGCACGAACGGCCCCGGCGTGTAACCGGGCGCCCGTGGCGGTCACGTGTCTGGACGGGCAATCAACTTCGAACGTTTTAACCGCAACAACTTTAATATACGCTAGTGGAGCTGGAATTACCGCGGCTGCTGGCACCAGACTTGCCCTCCACTTGATCCTTGTTGAAGGATTTATACTCAACTCATTCCAATTATGGACCATCGTTAGAGAGGTCCATATTGTTATTTCTCGTCACTACCTCCCCGTACTGGGATTGGGTAATTTACGCGCCTGCTGCCTTCCTTGGATGTGGTAGCCATTTCTCAGGCTCCCTCTCCGGAATCGAACCCTGATTCCCCGTTACCCGTCGCAACCATGGTAGTCCTCTACACTACCATCAATAGTTGATAGGGCAGACATTTGAAAGATCTGTCGTCAGTCGACAAGCGACCATACGATCTGCGTCCTTATCCAGACTTCAACTCAAGCCGCCCGGAGGCGATTGGTTTAACTAATAAGTGCACCAGTTCAGCTACCCGCGAGGGCAACAGTCCCGGCATGTTGCATGTATTAGCTCTGGATTTTCCACAGTTATCCAAGTAACTAGTGGTAGGATGATCTTGTGAATTATAGCTGTTATACTGAGCCTTATGCGGTTTCACATTCATTTATGTTTGTACTTAGACATGCATGGCTTAACCTTTGAGACAAGCGTATATTACTGGTAGGATCAACCAGAATTCGTTCCACTACAGACACACACTCGCTTAGTGGGAAATAAATTTCCACACAACTCTCTCTCTCTAGAACCATATGGAATGGCTCTTTGGTGTTGGGTAAGGCACCAATTTGTTGGGGTGTAACGGTCACCACCAACTTTAAGTTTGTTAGGGCACAACGGAAACCACTAACTAAACTTTAGGAAACTAAATTTCCTCACACATTATCTCTCACCATATTAGCACTAGGTGCTATCCACGATTGTACAACGTTTCAACTCTTGAATCGACCGTAGGGCCGCGGAATTGCTTCCGGGCCCCTATTCTCGCTATTAATTGTTCATCTCTTTCAATACATCGAGTTCGTTCCATTGGGTAGTTCGCATGGCGAACGTTTTGATGCAGCCCCCTGGGGGACCACGGCACTTTACACCGGGTATGGTGTATGCGCAACCTACAGATAACAATAAACCCCTTATGCGTGTGTAAACCGATGTTGGGCTGCTCAACATCTTTCATGGTTACATCACTTGCACCAGAACCCACGGTGCCGATTTGGTAATATGTTGTACATTTACTCTCAAGATGTACGCTTCGGCCCCTTATTCAGGGGCTCAAGCTATTACCAGCAAGAACAATCCTCATCCAGACTTGAACTCGAAACACCCGCAGGCGAACGGTTTAACTAATAAGTGCACCAGTCTTGAATCCATGCGTCGGTGGAAACAATGCCGGCGTGTTGCATGTATTAGCTCTGAACTTAGCGAGTGATTGCCTTGCAGCTGTCATACTGAGCGTAGAGCGTGATTATCGCTCACTTGAACCATGTTGAATGGCTCTTTGGTGTAGGGTAAGGCACCAATTTGTTGGGGCGTAACGGTCACCACCAACTTAAGACTTGCTTATAGGTATTTCAACGTTTTCAACTCTTAAATCGACCGTGTTTCATTATCATCTCTTCTTCTTATTAAATGCATAGAGTTCGTTCCATTGGGTAGTTCGCGTGGCGAACGGTTTGATGCAGCCCCCCGGGGGGGGACCACGGCACTTTACACCGGGCATGGTGTATGCGCAACCTACAGATCACCAATATATTTGTGATCGATAATGCACACTTCTTACACGACTGACCAGTCGACAGCGCTGCCTTCCTATTATGCGTGTGTAAACCGATGTTGGGCTGCTCAACATCTTTCACGGTTACATCACTTGCACCCGAACCCATGGTGCCGATTTGGTAATATGTTGTACATGGTCTCAAGATGTACGCTTCGACCCCTTATTCAGGGGCTCAAGCTATTACCAGCAAGATCAATCCTCATCCAGACTTGAACTCGAAACACCCGGAGGCGAACGGTTTAACTAATAAGTGCACCAGTCTTGAATCCATGCGTCGGTGGAAACAATGCCGGCATGTTGCATGTATTAGCTCTGAACATAGCGAGTGATTGCCTTGTAGCTGTCGAACTGAGCGTAGAATGTGATTATCGCTCACTTGAAAGGGTCAAGCCCTTTCGAGTCGTCCGGTTTTTTACGCCAGACGACTCGGTTCACCATCTTTCGGGATACAAGTTGACTAAGTGGTACCACTACACTTATCAACTTTCGATTTGGTAATCCTCATCCAGCTTCCTTTCTGGAGGTCCCGAGGATTACCAATTGGGCTGTCATACTGAGCTCATATATTGGAGATCGATAATGCACACTTCTTACACGACTTGACCAGTCGACAGCGCTGCCTTCCTATTATGCGTGTGTAAACCGATGTTGGGCTGCTCAACATCTTTCACGGTTACATCACTTGCACCAGAACCCACGGTGCCGATTTGGTAATATGTTGTACATTTACTCAAGATGTACGCTTCGGCCCCTTATTCAGGGGCTCAAGCTATTACCAGCAAGAACAATCCTCATCCAGACTTGAACTCGAAACACCCGGAGGCGAACGGTTTAACTAATAAGTGCACCAGTCTTGAATCCATGCGTCGGTGGAAACAATGCCGGCGTGTTGCATGTATTAGCTCTGAACTTAGCGAGTGATTGCCTTGCAGCTGTCGAACTGAGCGTAGAGCGTGATTATCGCTCACTTGAACCATGTTGAATGGCTCTTTGGTGTAGGGTAAGGCACCAATTTGTTGGGGCGTAACGGTCACCACCAACTTAAGACTTGCTTATAGGCATTTCAACGTTTTCAACTCTTAAATCGACCGTGTTTCATTATCATCTCTTCTTCTTATTAAATGCATCGAGTTCGTTCCATTGGGTAGTTCGCGTGGCGAACGGTTTGATGCAGCCCCCCGGGGGGGGACCACGGCACTTTACACCGGGCATGGTGTATGCGCAACCTACAGATCACCAATATATTTGTGATCGATAATGCACACTTCTTACACGACTGACCAGTCGACAGCGCTGCCTTCCTATTATGCGTGTGTAAACCGATGTTGGGCTGCTCAACATCTTTCATGGTTACATCACTTGCACCCGAACCCATGGTGCCGATTTGGTAATATGTTGTACATGGTCTCAAGATGTACGCTTCGACCCCTTATTCAGGGGCTCAAGCTATTACCAGCAAGATCAATCCTCATCCAGACTTGAACTCGAAACACCCGGAGGCGAACGGTTTAACTAATAAGTGCACCAGTCTTGAATCCATGCGTCGGTGGAAACAATGCCGGCATGTTGCATGTATTAGCTCTGAACATAGCGAGTGATTGCCTTGTAGCTGTCGAACTGAGCGTAGAATGTGATTATCGCTCACTTGAAAGGGGTCAAGCCCTTTCGAGTCGTCCGGTTTTTTACGCCAGACGACTCGGTTCACCATCTTTCGGGGAAGGGACCGTCTCGGTCGCAAGCTGCTCCGGTCCCCAAACAACCTGCGACAAATGATAGGAAATGCCGACATCAATACGTGTTCAGTTTGGTTTATCGCTCATAGGTCTTTTTGACCATCGATCCCTGATTATAACTCTCAATTAAACAGTCAGGAGAGTAAGGCATGCCCATCGATATCTCATCGACAGGCGATACCGCAAGAACGGCCAACGACACATCAGGTGATCGATTATTGCTACGACTTTTGCTTAATCGTTTCCACTCCTTAGAGAAAGAAACCCCCGGGGACCGTCTCGGGTCGCAAGCTGCTCCGGTCCCTAAACAACCTGCGACAAATGATAGGAAATGCCGACATCAATATGTGTTCAGTTTGGTTTATCGCTCATTGGTCTGTTTGACCATCGATCCCTGATTAAACTCTCAGTAATCCAGTCGGGAGAGTAAGGCATGCCCATCGATATCTCATCGACAGGCGATACCGCTTGAACGGCCAACGACACATCAGAGGATCGTATCTTGCTACAACTTTTGCTTAATCGTTTCTTCTCCTTGGAGAAAGAAACCCCCGGGGACCGTCCTCGGCCGCAAGCTGCTCCGGTCCCTAAACAACCTGCGGCATCAAATGATAGGAAAAGCCGACATCAATACGTGTTCAGTTTGGTTTATCGCTCATTGGTCTTGTTTGACCATCGATCCCTGATTAATACTCTCAATTAGAAGGTCGGTAGAGTAAGGCATGCCCATCGATATCTCATCGACAGGCGATACCGCATGAACGGCCAACGACACATCAGAGGATCGTATCTTGCTACAACTCTTGCTTAATAGTTTCCACTCCTTGGAGAAAGAAACCCCCGGGGACCGTCTCGGCCGCAAGTTGCTCCGGTCCCTAAACAACCTGCGGCATCAAATGATAGGAAAAGCCGACATCAATACGTGTTCAGTTTGGTTTATCGCTCATAGGTCTGTTTGACCATCGATCCTAGAATCCAACTTTCGAGTAAGGCATGCCCGTCGATATCTCATCGATAGGCGATACCGGTAGAACGGCCAACGACACACATCTAGGATCGCATTTACTCTTCCTTGGATGGATAACCAATACCCTAGGGACCGTTTCATCGCGAGCTGCTCCGGTCCTCAAACAACTCGCGAACCAC
>NW_026045143.1:0-28976 GCF_943734845.2 Anopheles funestus
ACCGAAATCATCATCTTTGGTTGCAAACTTCCAGTTTCCACCAACTTTGACCAAAAACATCTACTTTGACCAAAAACATCAACTTTTTTCGCAAACTTCCAGTTTCCACCAACTTTGACCAAAAACATCTACTTTGACCGAAAACATCAACTTTAGTCGCAAACCTCGAGTTTCCATCAACTTTGACCAAAAACATCTACTTTGACCGAAATCATCATCTTTGGTTGCAAACTTCCAGTTTCCACCAACTTTGACCAAAAACATCTACTTTGACCGAAATCATCATCTTTGGTTGCAAACCTCGAGTTTCCACCAACTTTGACCGAAAACATCTACTTTGACCGAAATCATCAACTTTGGTCGCAAACTTCCAGTTTCCACCAACTTTGACCAAAAACATCTACTTTGACCGAAAACATCAACTTTAGTCGCAAACCTCGAGTTTCCATCAACTTTGACCAAAAACATCTACTTTGACCGAAATCATCATCTTTGGTTGCAAACTTCCAGTTTCCACCAACTTTGACCAAAAACATCTACTTTGACCGAAAACATCAACTTTGGTCGCAAATTTCAAGTTTCCACTACTTTGACCAAAAACATCAACTTTGACCGAAAACATCATCTTTGGTTGCAAACTTCCAGTTTCTACAAACTTTGACCAAAAACATCAACTTTGACCGAAATCATCATCTTTGGTTGCAAACTTCCAGTTTCCACCAACTTTGACCAAAAACATCTACTTTGACCGAAAACATCATCTTTGGTTGCAAACTTCCAGTTTGTACCAACTTTGACCAAAAACATCAACTTTGACCGAAATCATCATCTTTGGTTGCAAACTTCCAGTTTCCATCAACTTTGACCAAAAACATCTACTTTGACCGAAATCATCATCTTTGGTTGCAAACTTCCAGTTTCCACCAACTTTGACCAAAAACATCTACTTTGACCGAAAACATCAACTTTGGTTGCAAACTTCAAGTTTCCACCAACTTTGACCAAAAACATCTACTTTGACCGAAATCATCATCTTTGGTTGCAAACTTCCAGTTTCCACCAACTTTGACCAAAAACATCTACTTTGACCGAAATCATCATCTTTGGTTGCAAACCTCGAGTTTCCACCAACTTTAACCAAAAACATCTACTTTGACCGAAATCATCAACTTTGGTCGCAAACTTCAAGTTTCCACCAACTTTGACCAAAAACATCAACTTCGACCGAAATCATCATCTTTGGTTGCAAACTTCCAGTTTCCACCAACTTTGACCAAAAACATCTACTTTGACCGAAATCATCATCTTTGGTCGCAAACCTCGATTTTCCACCAACTTTGACCAAAAACATCTACTTTGACCGAAATCATCATCTTTGGTTGCAAACTTCCAGTTTCCACCAACTTTGACCAAAAACATCTACTTTGACCGAAATCATCATCTTTGGCCGCAAACTTCCAGTTTCCACCAACTTTGACCAAAAACATCTACTTTGACCGAAATCATCATCTTTGGTTGCAAACTTCCAGTTTCCACCAACTTTGACCAAAAACATCTACTTTGACCGAAATCATCATCTTTGGTTGCAAACTTCCAGTTTCCACCAACTTTGACCAAAAACATCTACTTTGACCGAAATCATCATCTTTGGTTGCAAACTTCCAGTTTCCACCAACTTTGACCAAAAACATCTACTTTGACCGAAATCATCATCTTTGGTTGCAAACCTCGAGTTTCCACCAACTTTAACCAAAAACATCTACTTTGACCGAAATCATCAACTTTGGTCGCAAACTTCAAGTTTCCACCAACTTTGACCAAAAACATCAACTTCGACCGAAATCATCATCTTTGGTTGCAAACTTCCAGTTTCCACCAACTTTGACCAAAAACATCTACTTTGACCGAAATCATCATCTTTGGTCGCAAACCTCGATTTTCCACCAACTTTGACCAAAAACATCTACTTTGACCGAAAACATCAACTTTGGTCGCAAACCTCGATTTTCCACCAACTTTGACCAAAAACATCAACTTTGACCGAAATCATCATCTTTGGTTGCAAACTTCCAGTTTCCACCAACTTTGACCAAAAACATCTACTTTGACCGAAATCATCATCTTTGGCCGCAAACTTCCAGTTTCCACCAACTTTGACCAAAAACATCTACTTTGACCGAAATCATCATCTTTGGTTGCAAACTTCCAGTTTCCACCAACTTTGACCAAAAACATCTACTTTGACCGAAATCATCATCTTTGGTTGCAAACTTCCAGTTTCCACCAACTTTGACCAAAAACATCTACTTTGACCGAAAACATCAACTTTGGTCGCAAACCTCGAGTTTCCACCAACTTTGACCAAAAACATCTACTTTGACCGAAATCATCATCTTTGGTTGCAAACCTCGAGTATCCACCAACTTTGACCAAAAACATCTACTTTGACCGAAATCATCATCTTTGGTTGCAAACTTCCAGTTTCCACCAACTTTGACCAAAAACATCTATGTTAGTTATTTTTGTTAACTGGGTAATCGTTGGGTGGTTGACATCTCAACCCACGGTATTAAACCGGCAGAAGCGCAAGGAAGCTAAGAGCGAGAAAATAAAGAAAGAGTCGCACTTGAACTATCGGTGAAGCAAGTCCCCCAACATTTTTGGTCCTTCGCAAATCGGATTTCTAGAAAAGTTCTAAGAACGGGCTTAGTTTGACGAGTTTAATGCAAAGAACATCGTGTAATGTTCTCTTGAGCCGGTTTCTCAGTGTCACGAGAAATATATTGTGAACATTAGCGCGTTAATAAAAGACGTGCTCGATTGCCTGTCGTCCTGGTTGAGTGGAAAAGGGAACATATTGTGACTGTTGGCACATGTTGCCAAAAAGGATCGTGCGTGCGATCTGATTGTTGGTTCCCGCTCAAAAGGACAAAACGGAATCGTTGGTTTACTGTTGGTACATGGTACCAAAGAAGATCGTGCTTACGATCTGAGTGCTGGTTTCTTGTCCATTGGATGTCCATGGAAAGAATTTATTAACGTTCAGGATTTGCTAACCGTGGGTTAGTGAAGTCACGAAGACTTGTGATAGTTCAAGTAAAGGAATAATTGTGCTCGGTTTAAGTGAGCGTTGTTCCAGTCCGTTCATGTTCGTACATGTTCGCGCGATAGTGTGCGCTTGTGTGAGTTGATTGGAAATTCTATTTGGGATTTCTCAGAAATAGTAGTTGAACTGTAGCGTTGGCACGGCGCGTCTGTGTTAGTGCTATCTGTTGTCCTTCTTGGACAAAGCGTCGGTGTTTTACTGTGTGAGCGTAGTGTGCTGTGTTAGACGGTTTCTCGGGAAATTGAACAATTCGGCGTGAGTGCTACAATGCCGGTAATGGGGAGTCCAACTCAGAAGAAGAGTTCTGAGGAACAAGCTACGCCGTGCTGTATGGATGGCGGCGGCGACATGGCGGCATCAGGCTCAGATTTTGCAGGGTTCGGCTCAACAAATGTCGATGCGCAAGATCAGCGAATGCGAAACCATTTTGAGCAACGGCTAAACCGCATCGAAAATACGTTGCAGGAGGCAACGCTTTTGGATGAATCCTTATTTAAGGGTTGCGCAGCGCGTTTAACCAAGTTGGCTTCAGAGTATGAAACGTGGCATACTAGCCGGCTGGCGACAACGTCCGATGATACCATCGACCAAGAAGAAGAACAGTACGCCTTGTTCGAAAAGCGCCATTTTCAACTTGCGTTAAATGTTGAGCGTCAATTATCATCGAGTGTGGCACCAACCCTAACATCCAAGGGACGTGTAAAACTCCCACAGATACGACTACCTTCGTTCGATGGTCAGATGGACCAATGGCTACCCTTTAGAGACGCGTTTGTCAGCGTGATCCACAACAACGCTACATTATCCGATGTGGACAAGCTGCAATATTTGAAGGGAGCGTTAACGAAGGAGGCTCATACGTTATTGGGAGCCATCGAGATCACTAGTGCAAACTATGTAGTCGCATGGGATCTTCTGAAGAAGCGATATGACAGCAAGAAGTTAATAGTGAAAAAATATCTCGACAAATTGTTTACCACACCGGCTATGAAAAAAGAAGAATATGGCATGCTCATCGCGCTGATCGATGGTTTTGATGGAAGCGTGAAAATGACCGAACGAATGGGTGTACAAACGGACGGATGGAGCGAGTTGCTTGCTCACATGCTTTGTGCTCGATTAGATCCGTGTACTCTCAAGCAGTGGGAAATTCATCATCGTAGTCAGGAAGTTCCCAAATATGAAGATGTACTGCAATTCTTGCGAGGTTATGCTGACGTGCTTCGGGTATCGCAACAGGAAAAGGCGCGTAACGTGGACGTCTCTTCAAACACCGTAAAACCCAAAGCAAAGACAAGTGATGTTTACAGCGCTCAAGTCGAACCGGCGACTACTTGTGTGTTTTGCAAAAAGAAGGCGCATTCGGTGTATGAGTGCGAGCTTTTCCGGAAGGCATCAGTATCTCAGCGGTATGATATGGCGAGGGAAAACAACTTGTGCTTTAACTGTTTGGCAGCGTCGCACCACCGAAACAGTTGCAAATCAGGCGTTTGTCGTGTATGTCGTCGAAAGCATCACACCATGCTGCATAGTGCTTCGTCAACTAATATTGTCAGCAGTGGCCAATCTGCAACCGAAGATGTGGCAAATACCAGCAAATCAGCAGTGTCATCGTTTAACATTTTCTTAAAGCGCCACCCACCGGCTGTAATACGAACTTTGTCGAGACGAAGAAAATGGTTCTTTTACCAACCGCTGTGGTGCATATCGTTACTGCTAACGGAGTTCACCATTGGGCTCGTGCCTTACTAGACGGAGGATCGCAAATCCATCTAGTAACAGAAAGATTGGTACAACGATTGGGTGTTCCGAAGATACGAGTGACCCACACCCTGGGTGGGATCGGCAAGGCTCAACACACCAGTTTGTATATGGTTCAATTGTCCATCCAGTCTAATCGTTCTTCTTTTCAGACGGTTTGGAAGTGTCACGTGTTGAAGAACGTGACTTGGGATCAACCTTGGTCCACCGTCGATCGTCAGGGATGGGCCATTCCGGATGAACTGCCCCTAGCTGATCCTCACTTTGACCAACCGGGTCCCATCGATATTCTCATCGGCAGAGAAGGCTGCAACGAGTTGCTGCTAGAGGGGATGATCCGGCTGGATAACTCCACACTGTTGCTGCAAAACACGGAGTTAGGATGGATAGTGTCGGGAAAGGTGTCTCGCGCTGAAGCAGTACTGTCATCGTCTTTGGTCTGTAACGTCATTTCCATGGAAGATCAACTGAAACGCTTTTGGGAGCTGGAAGCCTGTCACTCTCCCAGCATTTGGTCGCGTGAAGAAAAAGAATGTGAGGCGGAGTTCGATAAAACCACGGTCCGAGATAAAGAAGGTCGGTTCGTGGTCGCCCTTCCAAAACATCCAGCGAAATTGGCACAACTAGGAGACTCATACGACATAGCCAAACGTCGATTCGCCTGCTTATATCGACGACTGGAGGCACTACCCAACCTCAAGAGTGCCTATAATGAGTTCTTGAAAGAATATCTGGAACTGGGGCACATGGAGGAGATTAATCCTAACAACGATAACAGTGGCGAAGTATACTATTTGCCTCACCATTGTGTTAATCGACCTGACAGTCTCACCACTAAATTGCGTGTTGTTTTCGATGCGTCATGCAAAAGCGCCACAGGGATATCTTTGAACGATGTACTACTGGTGGGTCCCACAGTGCAAGACGACCTGATCAGTTTGCTTCTTAGATACCGATTACCTGAAATTGTTATCATGGCGGACATAGAAAAAATGTATCGGCAAATCTGGGTACGAAAGGAGGATCGACCTCTACAACGCATCATCTGGAAGGAATCGACCGACGAACATCTTCGAATATATCAACTTAAAACGGTCACTTATGGGACCGCATCTGCACCGTATCTAGCAACGCGATGTCTGAAGCAACTAGCCAACGAAGGGCGATCAACTCATCCCCGAGCATCAGAAGTCTTAGCGACAGACTTCTACATGGATGACTTGATTACTGGTGTGAACTCCATCCATGAAGGTAGGGCTTTGTGCGAGGAGCTGAGACAGTTGTTGTCGTCCGCTGGGTTTCGATTGCGCAAGTGGGCATCGAACTCATCTGAGGTACTCGCAAGTATACCCGTAGAGCTGCACAACGATAATGAAGTTCTAAACATCGAAGCAGGCGCTTCGATCAAAGCATTAGGATTGAAGTGGAGACCTGCTACCGACCAACTTTGTTTCAACGTACCATCTTGGGGTACAGAGATGCCAATCACTAAGCGGATCGCAGCGTCTGATGCCGCTAAGCTGTTTGATCCTCTGGGTCTGTTAGGGCCGATTGTGATAATTGCCAAATGTTTTCTACAAGAACTTTGGCAACACGAGAAGACGTGGGATGAGCCGTTGGAGCTCGAACGGCAGCAGCGTTGGTTACAGTTTCGCGAACAGTTAGAAGACCTCGAGCATTTAACTGTTCCACGAAGGGCGGTTGGTTCTATTACCCTTATCCAGTTGCACGGGTTTAGTGATGCCTCTATGAAGGCGTACGGAGCCTGTATATATCTACGATCAGAATCGTCGGATGGTACGGTGACGGTTCACCTTTTAACTGCTAAATCCAAGGTAGCTCCGATACCTAATACGAAGGGTAAGAAAAACGTCACGCTCCCCCGGCTGGAACTGTCCGGTGCTCTGCTATTGGCTCATTTGTGGCAAAGAGTGAACACCAGCTGCAAATTCGACAATGAATGTTTCTTTTGGGTGGATTCCACCATTGTGCTGTATTGGATCGCCAATCATCCAGCGCGATGGAAGCAATTTGTTGCTAATAGGGTCTCCGAAATACAAGCTCTTACTCCAAAAGAAGCGTGGAATCATGTGGCGAGCGAGCACAACCCTGCAGACATCATCTCAAGGGGGATGATGCCCTCTCAACTGAAAGAGACCACTCTCTGGTGGAATGGACCACCGTGGCTTCGACGGCCGAAACAAGAATGGCCTACTCTGAACCAGCCCCCAGAGGTTCCAACGGATGAGTTGGAGGAGAAACAAATAGTGGCAGTCACGCAGTCGTTGCCATGGAACCCGCTGTTTGAACTTAGATCGTCATTCGTAGCATTAGTGCGCTTGGTAGCATACTTACGACGTTTTGGCCACAACTGTTCACCGGCCAATCGTGAACATCGAAAAGTGGGATTCTTGCAAACAGCGGAACTTCAAGAATCAACACTACTGTTACTCCGCATCGCTCAACAGGAGTCTTTTAAAGAAGAGATTCGCGACGTCAAGGCTTCCGCACATGTTAAGAATTCATCCAAGCTGAGGACACTCTGTCCTATTTTGCTGGACGGCTTGCTACGAGTTGGTGGCCGCCTACGAAACGCCCCGGTTTCCTTTGATCGGAAACATCCCATCATCCTACCTGCATCACACCCGCTGACCCTGATGATAGTGCGACACTATCATAACTCGTTGCTTCACGCGGGCCAACAAATGATGATTGGGATGATCCGTGAACGCTACTGGCCCCTAAGGATTCGTGACCTGGCGCGAAAGGTGGTACACGACTGCGTCCCATGTTTTCGACAAAAACCGTCCACCTACCAACAGCTCATGGGTGACTTACCCACCGAAAGAGTGACTCCTGTGTTACCATTTTTGAAGACAGGAGAAGACCTATGCGGACCCTTCTACTACCGAACTGGAATTCGCAAAACAATTCCCGTTAAATGCTTTGTTGCCATCTTCGTCTGTCTCTCAACAAAGGCGGTGCATGTCGAGTTGATCGACAGTCTTTCAACCCCGTCCTTCATCGCTACCTTAAAACGATTTGTTGCGCGACGTGGAAAGCCGATCACAATAGAGTGTGATAATGCGACCAATTTTCGAGGTGCCGACCGAGTGCTGAAGGAGTTGCAGCAACTTTTCGAGACACAACAGCTACAACATGCCGTCACCTCCTACTGTGCTGCTGAAGGAATAAACTTCCATTTTATTCCTCCGCGTTCCCCGCATTTCGGCGGGTTATGGGAAGCGGCAGTTAAGTCGTTGAAACGTCATTTGAAGACAACCCTTGGTACGGCTGTGTTGCGTCGAGACGACTTCGAGACACTGCTGGTTCAGGTAGAAGCCTGCCTGAATTCTCGGCCCTTGACCCAGCTGACCACGGATCCTGAAGATTTAGAGATCATCACCCCTAGCCATTTTTTGATTCATCGGGCGCTGTCATCGTTGCCAGAGCCATCTTATGAAGGGATTCCTGATAACCGACTCGACCTATATCAGCAGACGCAGGAGTACGTGCGCCGTATCTGGAAAAGATGGAGTACGGAGTACTTATCCGGGTTGCAGCCGCGTACTAAATGGACGAAAAAACGTGACAACATCCGTGAGGGTACGATGGTCCTAGTGAAGGAAGATAATCTTCCTCCTCTCAAATGGCGTTACGGTAGAATCGTTAAGGTCTACCCGGGAGAGGATGGGCTTATCAGGGTTGTGGACGTAAAAACAAAAGAGGGTTTGTACCGCCGGGCGATTAACAGAATATGTGTACTACCAGGACAAAAGGAAACGGAAAACCAGGGTTAGGGTGGAACCTGATTGTTCCACGGGGGGCGGCTATGTTAGTTATTTTTGTTAACTGGGTAATCGTTTGGTGGTTGACATCTCAACCCACGGTATTAAACCGGCAGAAGCGCAAGGAAGCTAAGAGCGAGAAAATAAAGAAAGAGTCGCACTTGAACTATCGGTGAAGCAAGTCCCCCAACAATCTACTTTGACCGAAAACATCAACTTTGGTCGCAAACCTCGAGTTTCCACCAACTTTGACCAAAAACATCTACTTTGACCGAAATCATCATCTTTGGTTGCAAACCTCGAGTTTCCACCAACTTTGACCAAAAACATCTACTTTGACCGAAATCATCATCTTTGGTTGCAAACTTCCAGTTTCCACCAACTTTGACCAAAAACATCTACTTTGACCGAAATCATCATCTTTGGTCGCAAACCTCGAGTTTCCACCAACTTTGACCAAAAACATCTACTTTGACCGAAATCATCAACTTTGGTCGCAAACTTCAAGTTTCCACCAACTTTGACCAAAAACATCTACTTTGACCGAAATCATCATCTTTGGTTGCAAACTTCCAGTTTCCACCAACTTTGACCAAAAACATCTACTTTGACCGAAATCATCATCTTTGGTCGCAAACCTCGAGTTTCCACCAACTTTGACCAAAAACATCTACTTTGACCGAAATCATCATCTTTGGTTGCAAACTTCCAGTTTCCACCAACTTTGACCAAAAACATCTACTTTGACCGAAATCATCATCTTTGGCCGCAAACTTCAAGTTTCCACCAACTTTGACCAAAAACATCTACTTTGACCGAAATCATCATCTTTGGTTGCAAACTTCCAGTTTCCACCAACTTTGACCAAAAACATCTACTTTGACCGAAATCATCATCTTTGGTTGCAAACTTCAAGTTTCCACCAACTTTGACCAAAAACATCTACTTTGACCGAAATCATCATCTTTGGTTGCAAACTTCCAGTTTCTACCAACTTTGACCAAAAACATCTACTTTGACCGAAATCATCATCTTTGGTCGCAAACCTCGAGTTTCCACCAACTTTGACCAAAAACATCTACTTTGACCGAAATCATCATCTTTGGTTGCAAACTTCCAGTTTCCACCAACTTTGACCAAAAACATCTACTTTGACCGAAATCATCATCTTTGGTTGCAAACTTCAAGTTTCCACCAACTTTGACCAAAAACATCTACTTTGACCGAAATCATCATCTTTGGTTGCAAACTTCCAGTTTCCACCAACTTTGACCAAAAACATCTACTTTGACCGAAATCATCATCTTTGGTTGCAAACTTCAAGTTTCCACCAACTTTGACCAAAAACATCTACTTTGACCGAAAACATCAACTTTGGTCGCAAACCTCGAGTTTCCACCAACTTTAACCAAAAACATCTACTTTGACCGAAAACATCAACTTTGGTTGCAAACTTCAAGTTTCCACCAACTTTGACCAAAAACATCTACTTTCACCGAAATCATCATCTTTGGTTGCAAACTTCCAGTTTCCACCAACTTTGACCAAAAACATCTACTTTGACCGAAATCATCATCTTTGGTTGCAAACCTCGAGTTTCCACCAACTTTGACCAAAAACATCAACTTTGACCGAAATCATCATCTTTGGTTGCAAACCTCGAGTTTCCACCAACTTTGACCAAAAACATCAACTTTGACCGAAATCATCATCTTTGGTTGCAAACTTCCAGTGGCCACCAACTTTGACCAAAAACATCAACTTTGACCGAAATCATCATCTTTGGTTGCAAACCTCGAGTTTCCACCAACTTTGACCAAAAACATCAACTTTGACCGAAATCATCATCTTTGGTTGCAAACTTCCTGTTTCCACCAACTTTGACCAAAAACATCAACTTTGACCGAAATCATCATCTTTGGTTGCAAACTTCCTGTTTCCACCAACTTTGACCAAAAACATCAACTTTGACCGAAATCATCATCTTTGGTTGCAAACCTTGAGTTTCCACCAACTTTGACCAAAAACATCTACTTTGACCGAAATCATCATCTTTGGTTGCAAACTTCCTGTTTCCACCAACTTTGACCAAAAACATCAACTTTGACCGAAATCATCATCTTTGGTTGCAAACTTCCTGTTTCCACCAACTTTGACCAAAAACATCAACTTTGACCGAAATCATCATCTTTGGTTGCAAACCTTGAGTTTCCACCAACTTTGACCAAAAACATCTACTTTGACCGAAATCATCATCTTTGGTCGCAAACCTTGAGTTTCCACCAACTTTGACCAAAAACATCTACTTTGACCGAAATCATCATCTTTGGTTGCAAACTTCCAGTTTCCACCAACTTTGACCAAAAACATCTACTTTGACCGAAATCATCATCTTTGGTCGCAAACCTCGAGTTTCCACCAACTTTGACCAAAAACATCAACTTTGACCGAAATCATCATCTTTGGTTGCAAACCTCGAGTTTCCACCAACTTTGACCAAAAACATCAACTTTGACCGAAATCATCATCTTTGGTTGCAAACTTCCAGTGGCCACCAACTTTGACCAAAAACATCAACTTTGACCGAAATCATCATCTTTGGTTGCAAACCTCGAGTTTCCACCAACTTTGACCAAAAACATCAACTTTGACCGAAATCATCATCTTTGGTTGCAAACTTCCTGTTTCCACCAACTTTGACCAAAAACATCAACTTTGACCGAAATCATCATCTTTGGTTGCAAACTTCCTGTTTCCACCAACTTTGACCAAAAACATCAACTTTGACCGAAATCATCATCTTTGGTTGCAAACCTTGAGTTTCCACCAACTTTGACCAAAAACATCTACTTTGACCGAAATCATCATCTTTGGTCGCAAACCTCGAGTTTCCACCAACTTTTACCAAAAACATCAACTTTGACCGAAATCATCATCTTTGGTCGCAAACTTCCAGTTTCCACCAACTTTGACCAAAAACATCTACTTTGACCGAAATCATCATCTTTGGTTGCAAACTTCCAGTTTCCACCAACTATGACCAAAAACATCTACTTTGACCGAAATCATCATCTTTGGTCGCAAACCTCGAGTTTCCACCAACTTTGACCAAAAACATCTACTTTGACCGAAATCATCATCTTTGGTTGCAAACTTCCAGTTTCCACCAACTTTGACCAAAAACATCTACTTTGACCGAAATCATCATCTTTGGTCGCAAACCTCGAGTTTCTACCAACTTTGACCAAAAACATCAACTTTGACCGAAATCATCAACTTTGGTCGCAAACCTCGAGTTTCCACCAACTTTGACGAAAAACATCTACTTTGACCGAAATCATCATCTTTGATCACAAACCTCGAGTTTCCACCAACTTTGACCAAAAACATCTACTTTGACCGAAAACGTCATCTTTGGTCGCAAACTTCAAGTTTCCACCAACTTTGACCAAAAACATCAACATTGAATGAAAACATCATCTTTGGTCGCAAACTTCAAGTTTCTACCAACTTTGACCAAAACCATCAACTTTGGTTGCAAACTTCCAGTTTCCACCAACTTTGACCAAAAACATCAGCTTTGACCGAAATCATCATCTTTGTTTGCAAACTTCCAGTTTCCACCAACTTGACCAAAAACATCAACTTTGACCGAAAACATCAACTTTGGTTGCCAACTTCCAGTTTCCACCAACTTTGACCAAAAACATCTACTTTGACCGAAATCATCATCTTTGGTTGCAAACTTCCAGTTTCCACCAACTTTGACCAAAAACATCTACTTTGACCAAAAACATCATCTTTGGTTGCAAACTTCCAGTTTCCACCAACTTTGAAAAAAACATCAACTTTGACCGAAAACATCATCTTTGGTTGCAAACTTCCAGTTTCCACCAACTTTGACCAAAAACATCAACTTTGACCGAAATCATCATCTTTGGTTGCAAACTTCCAGTTTTCACCAATTTGACCAAAAACATCTACTTTGACCGAAAACATCAACTTTGGTTGCAAACTTCCTGTTTCCACCAACTTTGACCAAAAACATCTACTTTGACCGAAATCATCATCTTTGGTTGCAAACTTTCAGTTTCCACCAACTTTGACCAAAAACATCAACTTTGACCGAAATCATCATCTTTGGTCGCAAACTTCAAGTTTCTACCAACTTTGACCAAAAACATCAACTTTGACCGAAAACATCAACTTTTTTCGCAAACTTCAAGTTTCCACCAACTTTGACCAAAAACATCAACTTTGACCGAAATCATCATCTTTGGTTGCAAACTTCCAGTTTCCACCAACTTTGAACAAAAACATCTACTTTGACCTTAATCATCATCTTTGGTTGCAAACTTAAAGTTTCCACCAACTTTGACCAAAAACATCTACTTTGACCGAAATCATCATCTTTGGTTGCAAACTTCCAGTTTCCACCAACTTTAACCAAAAACATCAACTTTGACCAAAAACATCATCTTTGGTTGCAAACTTCAAGTTTCCACCAACTTTGACCAAAAACATCAACTTTGACCGAAATCATCATCTTTGGTTGCAAACTTCCAGTTTCCACCAACTTTGACCAAAAACATCTATTTTGACCGAAATCATCATCCTTTTTTGCAAACTTCCAGTTTCCACCAACTTTGATCAAAAACATCTACTTTGACCGAAAACATCAACTTTAGTCGCAAACTTCCAGTTTCCACTAACTTTGACCAAAAACATCTACTTTGACCGAAATCATCATCTTTGGTTGCAAACTTCCAGTTTCCACCAACTTTGACCAAAAACATCTACTTTGACCGAAATCATCATCTTTGGTTGCAAACTTCCAGTTTCCACCAACTTTGACCAAAAACATCTACTTTGACCGAAATCATCATCTTTGGTTGCAAACTTCCAGTTTCCACCAACTTTGACCAAAAACATCAACTTTGACCGAAATCATCATCTTTGGTTGCAAACTTCCAGTTTTCACCAACTTGACCAAAAACATCTACTTTGACCGAAAACATCAACTTTGGTTGCAAACTTCCTGTTTCCACCAACTTTGACCAAAAACATCTACTTTGACCGAAATCATCATCTTTGGTTGCAAACTTTCAGTTTCCACCAACTTTGACCAAAAACATCAACTTTGACCGAAATCATCATCTTTGGTCGCAAACTTCAAGTTTCTACCAACTTTGACCAAAAACATCAACTTTGACCGAAAACATCAACTTTTTTCGCAAACTTCAATTTTTCACCAACTTTGACCAAAAACATCAACTTTGACCGAAATCATCATCTTTGGTTGCAAACTTCCAGTTTCCACCAACTTTGACCAAAAACATCTACTTTGACCTTAATCATCATCTTTGGTTGCAAACTTAAAGTTTCCACCAACTTTGACCAAAAACATCTACTTTGACCGAAATCATCATCTTTGGTTGCAAACTTCCAGTTTCCACCAACTTTAACCAAAAACATCAACTTTGACCGAAAACATCATCTTTGGTTGCAAACTTCAAGTTTCCACCAACTTTGACCAAAAACATCAACTTTGACCGAAATCATCATCTTTGGTTGCAAACTTCCAGTTTCCACCAACTTTGACCAAAAACATCTATTTTGACCGAAATCATCATCCTTTTTTGCAAACTTCCAGTTTCCACCAACTTTGACCAAAAACATCTACTTTGACCGAAAACATCAACTTTAGTCGCAAACTTCCAGTTTCCACTAACTTTGACCAAAAACATCTACTTTGACCGAAATCATCATCTTTGGTTGCAAACTTCCAGTTTCCACCAACTTTGACCAAAAACATCTACTTTGACCGAAATCATCATCTTTGGTTGCAAACTTCCAGTTTCCACCAACTTTGACCAAAAACATCTACTTTGACCGAAATCATCATCTTTGGTTGCAAACTTCCAGTTTCCACCAACTTTGACCAAAAACATCTACTTTGACCGAAATCATCATCTTTGGTTGCAAACTTCCAGTTTCCACCAACTTTGACCAAAATCATCAACTTTGACCGAAAACATCAACTTTAGTCGCAAACTTCCAGTTTCCACCAACTTTGACCAAAAACATCTACTTTGACCGAAATCATCATCTTTGGTTGGAAACCTCCATTTTTCAACAACTTTGACCAAAAACATCAACTTTGACCACAATCATAAACTTTGGTCGCATACCTCGAGTTTCCACCAACTTTGACCAAAAACATCAACTTTTACCGAAAACATCATCTTTGGTTGCAAACTTCAAGTTTCCACCAACTTTGACCAGAAACATCTACTTTGACCGAAATCATCATCTTTGGTTGTAAACTTCAAGTTTCCACCAACTTTGAAAAAAAAACATCTACTTTGACCGAAATCATCATCTTTGGTTGCAAACTTCCAGATTCCACCAACTTTGACCAAAAACATCTACTTAGACCGAAATCATCATCTTTGGTTGCAAACTTCCAGTTTCCACCAACTTTGACCAAAATCATCAACTTTGACCGAAATCATCATCTTTGGTTGCAAACTTCCAGTTTCCACCAACTTTGACCAAAAACATCTATTTTGACCGAAATCATCATCCTTGGTTGCAAACTTCCAGTTTCCACCAACTTTGACCAAAAACATCTACTTTGACCGAAAACATCAACTTTAGTCACAAACTTCCAGTTTCCACCAACTTTGACCAAAAACATCTACTTTGACCGAAATCATCATCTTTGGTCGCAAACCTCGAGTTTCCATCAAATTTGACCAAAAACATCTACTTTGACCGAAATCATCATCTTTGGTTGCAAACTTCCAGTTTCCACCAACTTTGACCAAAAACATCTACTTTGACCGAAATCATCATCTTTGGTTGCAAACTTCCAGTTTCCACCAACTTTGACCAAAAACATCTACTTTGACCGAAATCATCATCTTTGGTTGCAAACTTCCAGTTTCCACCAACTTTGACCAAAAACATCAACTTTGACCAAAAACATCAACTTTGGTCGCATACCTCGAGTTTCCACCAACTTTGACCAAAAACATCTACTTTGACCGAAATCATCATCTTTGGTTGCAAACTTCCAGTTTCCACCAACTTTGACCAAAAACAACAACTTTGACCGAAATCATCATCTTTGGTTGCAAACTTCCAGTTTCCACCAACTTTGACCAAAAACATCTATTTTGACCGAAATCATCATCCTTGGTTGCAAACTTCCAGTTTCCACTAACTTTGACCAAAAACATCTACTTTGACCGAAAACATCAACTTTAGTCACAAACTTCCAGTTTCCACCAACTTTGACCAAAAACATCTACTTTGACCGAAATCATCATCTTTGGTCGCAAACCTCGAGTTTCCACCAACTTTGACCAAAAACATCTACTATGACCGAAATCATCATCTTTGGTTGCAAACTTCCAGTTTCCACCAACTTTGACCAAAAACATCTACTTTGACCGAATTCATCATCTTTGGTTGCAAACTTCCAGTTTCCACCAACTTTGACCAAAAACATCTACTTTGACCGAAATCATCATCTTTGGTTGCAAACTTCCAGTTTCCACCAACTTTGACCAAAAACATCAACTTTGACCACAAACATCAACTTTGGTCGCATACCTCGAGTTTCCACCAACTTTGACCAAAAACATCAACTTTTACCGAAAACATCATCTTTGGTTGCAAACTTCCAGTTTCCACCAACTTTGACCAAAAACATCTACTTTGACCGAAATCATCATCTTTGGTTGCAAACTTCAAGTTTCCACCAACTTTGACCAAAAACATCAACTTTGACCGAAAACATCAACTTTGGTCGCAAACTTCCAGTTTCCACCAACTTTGACCAAAAACATCTACTTTGACCGAAATCATCATCTTTGGTCGCAAACTTCCAGTTTCCACCAACTTTGACCAAAAACATCTACTTTGACCGAAATCATCATCTTTGGTTGCAAACTTCCAGTTTCCACCAACTTTGACCAAAAACATCTACTTTGTCCTTAATCATCATCTTTGGTTGCAAACTTCCAGTTTCCACCAACTTTGACCAAAAACATCTACTTTGACCGAAATCATCATCTTTGGTTGCAAACTTCCAGTTTCCACCAACTTTGACCAAAAACATCTACTTTGACCGAAAACATCATCTTTGGTTGCAAATTTCAAGTTTCCACCAACTTTGACCAAAAACATCTACTTTGACCGAAATCATCATCTTTGGTTGCAAACTTCCAGTTTCCACCAACTTTGACCAAAAACATCTACTTTGACCGAAATCATCATCTTTGGTTGCAAACTTCCAGTTTCCACCAACTTTGACCAAAAACATCTACTTTGACCGAAATCATCATCTTTGGTTGCAAACTTCCAGTTTCCACCAACTTTGACCAAAAACATCTACTTTGACCGAAATCATCATCTTTGGTTGCAAACTTCCAGTTTCCACCAACTTTGACCAAAAACATCTACTTTGACCGAAATCATCACCTTTGGTTGCAAACTTCAAGTTTCCACCAACTTTGACCAAAAACATCTACTTTGACCGAAATCATCATCTTTGGTTGCAAACTTCCAGTTTCCACCAACTTTGACCAAAAACATCTACTTTGACCGAAATCATCATCTTTGGTTGCAAACTTCCAGTTTCCACCAACTTTGACCAAAAACATCTACTTTGACCTTAATCATCATCTTTGGTTGCAAACTTAAAGTTTCCACCAACTTTGACCAAAAACATCTACTTTGACCGAAATCATCATCTTTGGTTGCAAACTTCCAGTTTCCACCAACTTTAACCAAAAACATCAACTTTTACCGAAAACATCATCTTTGGTTGCAAACTTCAAGTTTCCACCAACTTTGACCAAAAACATCAACTTTGACCGAAATCATCATCTTTGGTTGCAAACTTCCAGTTTCCACCAACTTTGACCAAAAACATCTATTTTGACCGAAATCATCATCCTTTTTTGCAAACTTCCAGTTTCCACCAACTTTGATCAAAAACATCTACTTTGACCGAAAACATCAACTTTAGTCGCAAACTTCCAGTTTCCACTAACTTTGACCAAAAACATCTACTTTGACCGAAATCATCATCTTTGGTTGCAAACTTCCAGTTTCCACCAACTTTGACCAAAAACATCTACTTTGACCGAAATCATCATCTTTGGTTGCAAACTTCCAGTTTCCACCAACTTTGACCAAAAACATCTACTTTGACCGAAATCATCATCTTTGGTTGCAAACTTCCAGTTTCCACCAACTTTGACCAAAAACATCTACTTTGACCGAAATCATCATCTTTGGTTGCAAACTTCCAGTTTCCACCAACTTTGACCAAAATCATCAACTTTGACCGAAAACATCAACTTTGGTCGCAAACTTCCAGTTTCCACCAACTTTGACCAAAAACATCTACTTTGACCGAAATCATCATCTTTGGTTGGAAACCTCCATTTTTCAACAACTTTGACCAAAAACATCAACTTTGACCACAATCATAAACTTTGGTCGCATACCTCGAGTTTCCACCAACTTTGACCAAAAACATCAACTTTTACCGAAAACATCATCTTTGGTTGCAAACTTCAAGTTTCCACCAACTTTGACCAGAAACATCTACTTTGACCGAAATCATCATCTTTGGTTGTAAACTTCAAGTTTCCACCAACTTTGAAAAAAAAAACATCTACTTTGACCGAAATCATCATCTTTGGTTGCAAACTTCCAGATTCCACCAACTTTGACCAAAAACATCTACTTAGACCGAAATCATCATCTTTGGTTGCAAACTTCCAGTTTCCACCAACTTTGACCAAAATCATCAACTTTGACCGAAATCATCATCTTTGGTTGCAAACTTCCAGTTTCCACCAACTTTGACCAAAAACATCTATTTTGACCGAAATCATCATCTTTGGTTGCAAACTTCCAGTTTCCACCAACTTTGACCAAAAACATCTACTTTGACCGAAAACATCAACTTTAGTCACAAACTTCCAGTTTCCACCAACTTTGACCAAAAACATCTACTTTGACCGAAATCATCATCTTTGGTCGCAAACCTCGAGTTTCCATCAAATTTGACCAAAAACATCTACTTTGACCGAAATCATCATCTTTGGTTGCAAACTTCCAGTTTCCACCAACTTTGACCAAAAACATCTACTTTGACCGAAATCATCATCTTTGGTTGCAAACTTCCAGTTTCCACCAACTTTGACCAAAAACATCTACTTTGACCGAAATCATCATCTTTGGTTGCAAACTTCCAGTTTCCACCAACTTTGACCAAAAACATCAAATTTGACCACAAACATCAACTTTGGTCGCATACCTCGAGTTTCCACCAACTTTGACCAAAAACATCTACTTTGACCGAAATCATCATCTTTGGTTGCAAACTTCCAGTTTCCACCAACTTTGACCAAAAACAACAACTTTGACCGAAATCATCATCTTTGGTTGCAAACTTCCAGTTTCCACCAACTTTGACCAAAAACATCTATTTTGACCGAAATCATCATCCTTGGTTGCAAACTTCCAGTTTCCACTAACTTTGACCAAAAACATCTACTTTGACCGAAAACATCAACTTTAGTCACAAACTTCCAGTTTCCACCAACTTTGACCAAAAACATCTACTTTGACCGAAATCATCATCTTTGGTCGCAAACCTCGAGTTTCCATCAAATTTGACCAAAAACATCTACTATGACCGAAATCATCATCTTTGGTTGCAAACTTCCAGTTTCCACCAACTTTGACCAAAAACATCTACTTTGACCGAATTCATCATCTTTGGTTGCAAACTTCCAGTTTCCACCAACTTTGACCAAAAACATCTACTTTGACCGAAATCATCATCTTTGGTTGCAAACTTCCAGTTTCCACCAACTTTGACCAAAAACATCAACTTTGACCACAAACATCAACTTTGGTCGCATACCTCGAGTTTCCACCAACTTTGACCAAAAACATCAACTTTTACCGAAAACATCATCTTTGGTTGCAAACTTCCAGTTTCCACCAACTTTGACCAAAAACATCTACTATGACCGAAATCATCATCCTTGGTTGCAAACTTCCAGTTTCCACCAACTTTGACCAAAAACATCAACTTTGACCGAAAACATCAACTTTAGTCGCAAACTTCCAGTTTCCACCAACTTTGACCAAAAACATCTACTTTGACCGAAATCATCATCTTTGGTCGCAAACTTCCAGTTTCCACCAACTTTGACCAAAAACATCTACTTTGACCGAAATCATCATCTTTGGTTGCAAACTTCCAGTTTCCACCAACTTTGACCAAAAACATCTACTTTGTCCTTAATCATCATCTTTGGTTGCAAACTTCCAGTTTCCACCAACTTTGACCAAAAACATCTACTTTGACCGAAATCATCATCTTTGGTTGCAAACTTCCAGTTTCCACCAACTTTGACCAAAAACATCTACTTTTACCGAAAACATCATCTTTGGTTGCAAATTTCAAGTTTCCACCAACTTTGACCAAAAACATCTACTTTGACCGAAATCATCATCTTTGGTTGCAAACTTCCAGTTTCCACCAACTTTGACCAAAAACATCTACTTTGACCGAAATCATCATCTTTGGTTGCAAACTTCCAGTTTCCACCAACTTTGACCAAAAACATCTACTTTGACCGAAATCATCATCTTTGGTTGCAAACTTCCAGTTTCCACCAACTTTGACCAAAAACATCTACTTTGACCGAAATCATCATCTTTGGTTGCAAACTTCCAGTTTCCACCAACTTTGACCAAAAACATCTACTTTGACCGAAATCATCACCTTTGGTTGCAAACTTCAAGTTTCCACCAACTTTGACCAAAAACATCTACTTTGACCGAAATCATCATCTTTGGTTGCAAACTTCCAGTTTCCACCAACTTTGACCAAAAACATCTACTTTGACCGAAATCATCATCTTTGGTTGCAAACTTCCAGTTTCCACCAACTTTGACCAAAAACATCTACTTTGACCGAAATCATCATCTTTGGTTGCAAACTTCCAGTTTCCACCAACTTTGACCAAAAACATCAACTTAGACCACAAACATCAACTTTGGTCGCAAACCTCGAGTTTCCACCAACTTTGACCAAAAACATCTACTTTGACCGAAATCATCATCTTTGGTTGCAAACTTCCAGTTTCCACCAACTTTGACCAAAAACAACAACTTTGACCGAAATCATCATCTTTGGTTGCAAACTTCCAGTTTCCACCAACTTTGACCAAAAACATCTATTTTGACCGAAATCATCATCCTTGGTTGCAAACTTCCAGTTTCCACCAACTTTGACCAAAAACATCTACTTTGACCGAAAACATCAACTTTAGTCACAAACTTCCAGTTTCCACTAACTTTGACCAAAAACATCTACTTTGACCGAAATCATCATCTTTGGTCGCAAACCTCGAGTTTCCATCAAATTTGACCAAAAACATCTACTATGACCGAAATCATCATCTTTGGTTGCAAACTTCCAGTTTCCACCAACTTTGACCAAAAACATCTACTTTGACCGAAATCATCATCTTTGGTCGCAAACTTCAAGTTTCCACCAACTTTGACCAAAAACATCTACTTTGACCGAAATCATCATCTTTGGTTGCAAACTTCCAGTTTCCACCAACTTTGACCAAAAACATCTACTTTGACCGAAATCATCATCTTTGGTTGCAAACTTCCAATTTTCACCAACTTTGACCAAAAACATCTACTTTGACCGAAATCATCATCTTTGGTTGCAAACTTCCAGTTTCCACCAACTTTGACCAAAAACTTCTATTTTGACCGAAATCATCATCCTTGGTTGCAAACTTCAAGTTTCCACCAACTTTGACCAAAAACATCAACTTTGACCGAAAACATCAACGTTAGTCGCAAACTTCCAGTTTCCACCAACTTTGACCAAAAACATCTACTTTGACCGAAATCATCATCTTTGGTCGCAAACTTCCAGTTTCCACCAACTTTGACCAAAAACATCTACTTTGACCGAAATCATCATCTTTGGTTGCAAACTTCCAGTTTCCACCAACTTTGACCAAAAACATCTACTTTGTCCTTAATCATCATCTTTGGTTGCAAACTTCCAGTTTCCACCAACTTTGACCAAAAACATCTACTTTGACCGAAATCATCATCTTTGGTTGCAAACTTCCAGTTTCCACCAACTTTGACCAAAAACATCTACTTTGACCGAAAACATCATATTTGGTTGCAAATTTCAAGTTTCCACCAACTTTGACCAAAAACATCTACTTTGACCGAAATCATCATCTTTGGTTGCAAACTTCCAGTTTCCACCAACTTTGACCAAAAACATCTACTTTGACCGAAATCATCATCTTTGGTTGCAAACTTCCAGTTTCCACCAACTTTGACCAAAAACATCTACTTTGACCGAAATCATCATCTTTGGTTGCAAACTTCCAGTTTCCACCAACTTTGACCAAAAACATCTACTTTGACCGAAATCATCATCTTTGGTTGCAAACTTCCAGTTTCCACCAACTTTGACCAAAAACATCTACTTTGACCGAAATCATCACCTTTGGTTGCAAACTTCAAGTTTCCACCAACTTTGACCAAAAACATCTACTTTGACCGAAATCATCATCTTTGGTTGCAAACTTCCAGTTTCCACCAACTTTGACCAAAAACATCTACTTTGACCGAAGTCATCATCTTTGGTTGCAAACTTCCAGTTTCCACCAACTTTGACCAAAAACATCTACTTTGACCGAAATCATCATCTTTGGTTGCAAACTTCCAGTTTCCACCAACTTTGACCAACAACATCTACTTTGACCGAAATCATCATCTTTGGTTGCAAACTTCCAGTTTCCACCAACTTTGACCAAAAACATCTACTTTGACCGAAATCATCATCTTTGGTTGCAAACTTCCAGTTTCCACCAACTTTGACCAAAAACATCTACTTTGACCGAAATCATCATCTTTGGTTGCAAACTTCCAGTTTCCACCAACTTTGACCAACAACATCTACTTTGACCGAAATCATCAACTTTGGTTGCAAACTTCCAGTTTCCACCAACTTTGACTGTTACGTTTATTGTTCAACAGGTGTTTTGAGTGTGAGCGGGGTGATGCGAACACTAAAACTCGTCCTGTCTCCTCGGTGGTTGGATGGAAAAGAGGCTGATCGCTTGACGCAGCGCACGCACGTTTCATTAACCGGATGCGTGTCCTGACGTTTTATCATCCAACGCACGTTTACAGGCGTAGGTGCAAGCGTTAGCGCCAACACACCCCCTCCCGTGAACTCGCTTATCAATGAACACAATTTTAATGTATAACGCAGTTCACTTATACTAACTCGCCTACGCCGCCTCTAAGTTATTTAATCTTATAATTTCTAACTATTCAATTCAATATTTCGATTTTCCCTTTTTGTGAGTTCATGTTCAATGTGATTCCATTTACGCTTAGGAACGTACATCAATCTTCGCTAATTTAGATATTGCTCTCCTAAATGTTCCTTCCTTCGTATAGACTAGAGCCTGACGTATTCTACCATCGTATCCTTGGCAAACATCCACCACCTTCCCTCGCAACCACTTGTTTTTTCTTTTTTCATCTACGATGAAAACTAGATCACCCTTTTGGACCGGTTCCGTTTCTTCGAACCATTTAGTACGACGAGTTATTACGGGAAGATATTCTACTATCCACCTTCTCCAGAACATACTAATTTTCTTCTGAGTGAGTTCATAATTTTCCTTCATTTTGAACGCGGATGTAATGCAGTCTATTGGTGGTTGCTTTGCTCCCGATGAGGATCCGAGCAAAAAATGGTTTGGCGTTAAAGCCTCTGCCTCTTCTGAGTCTATAGGAAGATAAGTCAACGGTCTCGAGTTAACTAAAAATTCTGCTTCAACTATCAGGGTGCTTAAACCTTCATCATTGAGTTTTCTTAGATCATCAAAGGCTACACTCTTCATTGCTACTTTTACTGATCTGACCATTCTTTCCCAGGCTCCACCCATGTGTGGTGTTCCTGGTGGAATACAATGCCATTGTGTATTAGTGTTCGTGAAGGTTCGACACAATTCACCGTTTATATTATTTAGCTCTTGTTGCAAAATAGCCTTAGCGCCCTGAAAATTAGTGCCATTGTCACTATAAATTTCCAAAGGTGCGCCTCTCCTGCCAATAAACCTCCTAATGCCTGCAATGCAAGATTCCGTGGTCAAGCTGTGCACGACCTCTAGATGGATAGCTCTTATCGTGAGGCACGTAAATAAGGCTACCCATCGTTTTACGTTGCTTCTACCAATTTTGACTAAAATTGGCCCGAAATAATCCAGACCGACGTAAGTAAATGGCCTATGTGAAACTGCTAGACGAGCCGGTGGCAAAGGTGCCATCCGAGGTGTATGTGGAATTGCCTTACGAATCCTACAATACTGGCAATTTCTAATCACTTTTTTCACTTCTGTCCTCATCCTAGAGATGTGGAATTTTTGACGAAGTTCATTTACTATAGTTTCCTGGTGAGCATGTTTCATATTATGATGATAATATAGAATAAGTAGTTCAACTACTCTATGCTTGCGAGGTAGTATGATAGGATGTTTCACATCGAATGCTAAATCATCCATCATCTCGATCCTACCTTCACAACGTAGAATTCCCTTTTCACCCATAAAGGGTGATAACTGCTGCAGCGCACTATCCTTGGGAATACATCTTTGATTTTCCGTACTGGACTTAAGAATTCTTACTTCAATGGGATAGATTTCCTTCTGAACTATTTTCCAAATTGTTTCCTCTGCTAATGCTAATTCCTCTCTGGTTAAATGTGAGTGTTTGCTGTCGTGCTTGTGCAATCTAGCACGACTAATAAATCGGTGAATCCAACCAAAGGTTCGATGAAGTCTACTAAAATTACTAAACCTGTCAAATTCAATTATATTTGAAGGTGCGCTTGACACATGTAAGTGTTGTTGACTTTTAAGTTCTTCTACGGAAGCTAAAGTATTAGTCTTTAGCTGTGGCCACTCATTCTCAGGGTTGTACAGGAAATCAGGCCCCTGAAACCATCTGGATCCAAAGTCCATATTCGGTTCTTTGCCCCATTTTGTGCCGTCATCAGCAACATTTTCCTTCGAAAGCACATAGCGCCATTCAGTTGGATTGGTCGTACTGAGTATCTCACTTACACGACAGGCTACAAAAGCACTATATTTTCTATGATCCGCAAAAATCCATGAAAGAACCGTGTTGGAGTCGCTCCAGAAATATCGCTTTGTTATAGGTATGGTATGATGAGTTTGTACGAACTCGGCTAGCCTTGTTCCAAGCACAGCTCCCAACAACTCTAACCTCGGTATTGATAAGGTTTTCAAAGGTGCTACCTTTGCTTTCGCGGAAACTAATGTGCATTGCACTTTTCCTCGCCCTTCCACGCGAAAGTATACTGCACTACAGTATGCTTCTTCGCTAGCATCAACAAATACGTGCATCTGTAAAGAATTATACAATTGGCTAGATGCACCTACAAAATAACACCTAGGTATTCTCAATATATACAATTTATCAAATAGTTTTGTCCACCGTTTCCATGTAGAGTAACGTTCTTCACCTATTTCATCATCCCATTCAAGTTTTTTGCGCCAAATGTTTTGCATTAATATCTTTCCTTGTATTGTATAATGGCTAATCATGCCCAATGGATCAAAAATACTCATAAGACATCTCAATACTTGTCTTTTGGTTGGCCTACTCTTGAGCTTAATGAAATTCTTTATATCATCACTAATTGCTGTCGAAAAGGCAAGAGTGTCACTGAAGGGGAGCCATAACATACCTAACACCCTTTCACTCCACTGATCTCCTTGCACGCCTAAAGTTTTTCCATCAACCTGCTTCGATTCCTTTAAATGAGATAATATTTCATTATTATTGGAAATCCAATTCCTCAATCAAATCCTCCTTGCGCATGTATATACCTAACTTGTAGGGCAACCTCTTTGGCCTCATCAACAGTTTCAAAGCTGCCTACAAAATCATCTACAAAATGTTCCTTGACTATCGCTTCGTATGCTCTAGGATATTCCTTTTCATATGTTTGTGCATTTAGATCCTTCACATATCTGGCCGACGCTGTAGAGCAAGTAGAACCAAAGGTTGCTACATCCAATATATAAATGTCGGGTTCTTTATCCGGATCTGACTGCCACAGGAATCGTTGAGCATTTTTATCCTCTGCTCTGATTCGGATTTGGTGAAACATTTCTCGAATGTCACCACTAACAGCATACAAATACTGCCTGAACCTAAAATATATAGAAGGTAGGATTGTAACGATCAGTTCTTCAGGCCCCTTCATAAGCATACTATTTAATGATACATCACCTACTGTCGCAGCCGCATCCCATACAATCCGAACTTTGTTCGGCTTCTTAGGATTGGTTACGACACCTATCGGGAGGTACCATACTTTTCTCTCCTCAACAGAGGTCAGTTCTTCTTCACTGGCTACTTGCGCATACTGTTTCTGTACATATTCCTGCAATTGGTTAGTTATATTTTCTCTAATGATAGGATTTTTCAAAAGTTTCCGTTCCAATTGTTTATGTCGTTTGTACGCCATACAATAGCTATCAGGTAATTCAACTTCATCAAATTTCCATAATAAACCTGTTTCGTATCTTCCTCCTACTTTCCTAGTAGTTTCATGAAGGATTTTTCGACTTCTTTCTTCTTCTTTTGATACAGGCAATGGCACTGGTTTAGTTCCCAAATCTTCACCCGCGAAATACATTCTTAGCTGTGTATTGATGTTGGTATCGAATGTTCCATGTACATGAAAACTTGGATAATCTTCGGTTGCAAAAGCTTTACCACCATAGACGCACCATCCTAATCGCGTTTTTGTCGCTATTGGCTGCAAATCCTCGCCTTCTCTGATTTTTAATGGCGCAGCAATTTTCAGATGATCTATACCTATCAACATTTTTGGGACTTGTTCGTAATAGGGTTCGATAGGTATTCCTTCAAAATGCTTAAACTTCGACAAAAATTGTTTGCTTAAGGTTTGTTCAAACAAGCTAAGTTTTTCTACCGTTCTCACATTCTTTAATGGATAGCATTTAGTTTGTTCTTTCCCGAAATTTCCATCGAAACTATTTCCGAATTTTCCTCAACGCGTGTAACGTCACCGGTCCATTTTAGGTAAAGTGGTTCCCTAGTACCTGTTATTTCTAAAGTGGTTGCGATTGATTGGTCTATGAGTGTCAAGGATGAACCTTCATCTATGAATGCATACGTATCTACGCGTTTGTCTTTGTTGTACAATGTAACAGGAATTACTCTAAATAGTAATTGTAACGGATCCGCATGATAAGCATTATGAATAGCGTTAGTAATTGGTGGAGCGTGTAGTAGAGGATGGTGATCCCTCGAACAATTTTCTAACCTACATTTTACAGGAAATTTGCACGGTCTTCTTCCATGTGGTTTCAAACATTTTCTGCACAAACCCGTTTGCCTGACCACATCCCATTTTTTAACTAGCTCCAACGATTCAAATTCTTTACATTTCCTTAACTAATGTCCGTCTTTTTTACACATTGCACAATGTACTATTTTCGCCTGATTTTCCGCATCATGTAGTTGTACGCGACCATGCACCCTTTTGGTTTCAACTTTCGGCTGTACTACATCCGTACGAGTTTTCAAACTGCTAGCAGCAGCGACAAGATTCTGAATAAAACGATTAAACTCCCTTATTGATACTTCTTTACCTGTTTCCATTGTGTAACATTGGCTTGACAATGCCCAATCTAATTGCAAATGTCCTGGTAATCTATCAACTAGCTCTTCTAGAAGTATAGGATTACACAAATGGCTTTCCATTTCTGCTGCCGTTAGATAGTCACACGCATTTCCGACAGCTACTCCAAAATTCATTAGAGTTTCAATCCTATGCGTTCTTATTGGGGGTGTCGCTTTAATTTTGTTCAATAACACATTAACTACTACCTGCGGCCTTCCAAAATGGAATTTAAGTATTTCTATTGCACGTGGTACCGATGCAGGCAATATTAATTGACCTTTCACTATTTCTAATGCTTTGCCTTTTAAACATCGTGTTAATCGGATTAGATTCTCTTCGTTATTATAACCGCACACTTTGTTACTTCGTCTGTAGCTACTTATAAAGAGTGGCCAATCGTCCGGCGCTCCGGAAAAGGACGGTAAATCACGAGGCATTGTCTTTCTTGCTTCTTTTTGTTCACTCGTTGGCTCTGCTTCACGTGATCTTACCTGATCATCCTTGCACGTGGTTGGTTCACGATCTAACGTCAGATCGCACACCATTCCACGGTCTAACGCCGTGCTGGACAGCGTTGGAACACTCGATTCAGCTTCCGTTGCCCGGTTTGCTGATCTGCTCATGGTTGTATCGGTTGCCGGATTCATCGTAGCGCCTAATACCAGGTCGGTTGTAAGGTCAAACACCTTGCCGCGTTCAAACGCAGTGCTGGATAGCTTCGGTTCCCCCGATGATACGGCTGCCGTTGATGAACTTGCTGCACCTCCGATGCTAATCGACGTACTACGGATTGCTTTTGTATGTGTTGCAATCGCCGCCGATACCATTGTAGACGGCGTGTCTGATGATAGTTGCGTATCATCCCGTTGTTCACCTTCCACGTGCTCGTTCTCCAGTTGTAACATTTCGAGCTCGATCTCGAGGAGCTTTTTTTGATCGCCAGCTCCTTTTTTCTCTTTAACACCTCATCTGCAGTGCGTTGCTCATCTGCCGTGCGCTGCTCATACTTTGCACTCACTTGATCGTCATCGCTGCTGTCAGACAGAGCAAGCGATATCGCCGATCCGTATTTGCCCACGTGGGGCTTCGCTTCCTTCCTCTGTGGTTCATCAATCGCCAGGATAGCACGAGGCGTCGAGATTCCACTACTTTTTTGATGATCGATCGCCAAGTTAGCAGTAGGCGTCGATACTTCTTTATGCTCACTTTCCATTACACTTAATTTCACACGAGATTTTCACTAGAAACGTTGCTAGAGTTTTAGCTTTGTTACGTTTATTGTTCAACAGGTGTTTTGAGTGTGAGCGGGGTGATGCGAACACTAAAACTCGTCCTGTCTCCTCGGTGGTTGGATGGAAAAGAGGCTGATCGCTTGACGCAGCGCACGCACATTTCATTAACCGGATGCGTGTCCTGACGTTTTATCATCCAACGCACGTTTACAGGCGTAGGTGCAAGCGTTAGCGCCAACATTGAC